>NW_019029044.1:0-218812 GCF_002105155.1 Lobosporangium transversale | reverse complement strand
GCGGTTCTAACCTCGATTTCACACTCATGCACACACTCACACCTACAAACGCACGTACATCATCTATACTTTTTCTTACGATGATAATGACACAATGTCTCAAAGAGAAGGCTCCTTTGGCCACTACTTTTTTCCACTTTTTTATGCTCATCTTCCTACGTTTTCACTCAGACTGCGAGTAAGGAGTGCAGGTATAGAGAAAAAGGTCTGATCTCGCGTTTTTTTTTTTTATTGGTCGCGTATTCGAATTTCCAATCTTTGTTTCTTTCACTAGCGACGAGTCACAGCTTTTCATCTCATCGAGTTTTTCTTTGCGCGTTTGTGTATCCAAAAAAAAAAAAAAAAAAAAAAAAAAGAAGAAGATTGATCTCATCTAATATGTCATAATGTAGGACATGCAGTGCATTGATCACTTAGCAAGCAACAGCAAGAACAACAGAAAATGTTAAGGGAAGCCTGTGTTCCTTTCTTGTCTTCCAAATCTGTCCTATTGTTTGAAATATTGGTCACATGAATTTATTTTTAATGACCACTGTTGTCGCCTCTTTAATTTCCTTTGAAATGGTGTGAGGGAGGAGGAGGAAGAGTGAAATATCTTACAAATGCATTACACTATCAGAAGAGAGCTCTTCATGCATCCTATTCCTGGGAGAGTGAAAAAAAGAGCAATGTTACAAGCTACCCTCGTGGCCTTTATGTGTGTATTTATATATCAATAGGACTGTTCACTCTCATATCCTCGGAGCTGTCCTTGGACTGTAATTGTCTTGCTCTTGTCAAAATCTATCCGAAAGTAGTTTTGGCTTAATTGCATTTATTTTTCGGTGCTCTTTTGGCCCAATGAGCGATCCAATGTATTTCTGACAAAAAAAAAAAAAAAAAAAAAAAAAGTAATAGCACATGCCAATAATATATATTGGAATATCAAGTGAACGTTCAGTCAATCGTGAGGGCAGAAAGTTTTTATTTTGCACCCGTTGTCCCACTATTATCATCATTGCCATGACCACCATGGCTTTGGTGTCTCCTCTTTCCCCCCCTTTCTGTCTCAAACATTTTCAAATAAGATATGCGTTGTGGTCAATAGAATTACTCCAAGGGAATCTGTCCCTTGTTTCACTCTTTCTATCTTGATATCTACCCTCCATCGACTCCATGCTACCCATCCTGTCATGTCGTCTTTTTGGCATTATTTGATGCTCTCATCAAGAAAAAAAGTCTAACCTACTTCTCCTTTTTGCGCTCTAAACGTTTTATTTTAGGATTGACAGCATTGCTCTCCCAACTTACACCTCCCTCTCTTTCTCTCTCTTACTTCCTTCTTCTTTCATACCTCACACTAACACCCATTCACAGACACACCAATACATATCTTTGCCCCTACTCCTGCTCTTCCTTCAAGACTATCAAACACAACAGCTCGGCTCCAGAAATTCAAAAAAATCACATCAACCACCTTGCTTTTACATTTTTAAAAAAGAAAGAGTGATAGAGAGACTAGCTACACTGGCACAGTCGACTCTTTTTTTTTTTTTTTTTTTTTGCATCAAAGCTTTTTATTATAAATACAAAGCACTCTTCCAAAACCCATGACGCCCGTGTCATCATCACGATTAGATGGCCTAGCGGAGGTCACAGAGCTGGAGCAAATACCCTTGCCATACAAGGTCCTTTATCATACATTGATCCTTAAGAATGAAATGCCAATTGATCTTTTACAAGAGCGTCAACTCTCTGGGTCACAACAACTCTTGACATGGATTAAGGCTGCCATGTCTCTCCTTGAAACTGTTTCAGCATCTCATCAACCGCCTTCACAACAGCAAAAATCATCACAACCACAATCCCTGCAGCAATTATTTCAAAGAGACGAAAGAGGAGGATGAAGAACTCGAAGCTGAAATTCAGGATGTTGTCTCAGGGTTTGGACAATATGAATCTACCATAGAATCAAGTATTGAGATTTTGTTGCAGTTGGAGGAGGCGATTTCTGAACGGTCATCAACACCATTACCGAAGGATGATGATGGTTCACAGGCTCATCTCAGTCCAGAGATCGAAACAGTTTTGAGTGAATGGTCTCGGTTTCGTGGGATCGTCAATGACCTCAGTGGATCTATTCGAGAGCATCAACGACTTCGTGATGGGATCCAAAGCGTCCGTAACATGACTGAACAGACTCAGATGGCGACAGGGATCCTTGAAAAGTGCCTGAGGGACATTGCAGCAGACAGGCAACGGACCGCCGAATTGGCTCTGCAAGATATTAATTCATGGAATGAAAGCTCCACCAGTTTGAACAGTCAAGACAGTGCTAGCTCATTACGAGCACGAGCCACGACGTCCGGCGTCGATAGCAATGACATGCTGGAGCTAGACTCGAGAATGGGATTATTAGCGCTTCAGATCGATACCCTCCAGAAATCCTACCCAGAATGTACACGATCTAGCAAGCTCTTCAAGAGCAGAGCTGGCAGGAACCTGAAGCAGCAAGAGGGGGGTTCAATTGCGGAAAAGAAATATGTAATGCATAAACTCTACAGAGATTGCTCAAGGACTGGCATGCTTTTCGGACACGTAAAGACCAGCTCTGGCGGGATCTCGAAGAATGTGATCGATGGAGGACACGGATTGAGAAAATGGCTAAGCAAATTGAGAGTATGTTGGAGCCTGTCGAGATTTTCCACAAGATGTGTGTCAACATCCTTACTACCTTGGATGCTCAAGCAACAGCAGAAGACGAAAGGATGATACCATGTTACGGAAGTCTTTGACCGTTGATATGCTCGATATCGCAGAAGCGCATGTTGAGCTGTCTGCATCATCTGCATCATCTGCATCATCTGCACCAACCCATAACAAATCTTTCATGGATCCCGAAGAACCAGTGGACATGGAAATGCTTTCATCCGTTCTCCAAGAACTGGACGAAAAGCAGAACATGACAGCACCAGCTATTGAAAATATGTTTTGGGTTCAAGAAGGCGAGATCCAGCACCGATCAAAAGCTGCAACCGTACCATCTACTACACCAACGCCAACTTCTGAAACTCCTGTGGATGCTCCACAGCTCTCTCCTGCTTCAAACTCAACCGCCTCGTCACCCACACCTCCAACTATGGACCATTCCCCATTATACCCTAGTCTGGCTATGCTGGAGCGTCAGAGAAATTTAAAAGAACCGATGGTCCAATCTCAAGACATCGCTTGACACCATCGGCACTAAGCTCCATGCCCATCATATTCGATTGAAAGAAAAAGCCAACGTGGCTCTGATCAAGAAGGAAGAAGCTGCAGAGGACAAGACCCTTGTTGGTAGTGGCAATAGCGACTGGGGCTCTGCCCTCGGCTGCGACGATCCAACACAGTGAGTACTCAACAAACTCTTCCCACCAGACCTATTTCACCCAATTGGAAACCAAGCCACCATCGGTTCTTGCGTGGCAAATTAGTGACATCCATGTCGATGGATTCTTCCGCGGTCCGAAAGTACATGCTAGTCAAGTCTGATAAGCCTGTCTGGGACAAGCCCCGACCATGGTGCCCCTCTGCCAATCCACAGTCACCTGGCATGCCTGGATTCCCATTGCAGACGTCTTCCTGGGGTTACTATATTGTTACTACCTCCAAGAGTGAAGAGAATTTCGGCGCACTTATAGCAACACCAGCTCCACCACCTGTTCGTGCCCCTACTCCAAAGCCCCCACCTCCTCCCAAGTTTAATCGACCTCCATTCTCTCCAGGCGGTAACCGTCGGTACACAGCTTTCAATAAGCCTCCTCCACCTCCTCCATCACGTTCACTGTCTGTGACAGGTGATTATAAGAATAACCCTTACTTGACAGCATCAGGAGATACGATCGACTGGGCCAAGACGCTTCGACGCTCAACCTCGGTCACAAATATCAAGCCCATCAACCCACGTGGCCGTAATACACCAGCAAGCAGACAGAAGAGAGCAGTATCTGCTGCAGCAGGAACTATTCAAGGCCAGGGTATTGGCTCAAATTCCAACAAAAATAGGAGTAGTCTGCAGCTCTCGAGCGGTGCATGGGATTCAAAACATAACAATGGCACTAATAACAATGGCAGCCGCAGACACTCACTATCTTCCTTGTCAGAGGAAGGCACAATTATGGGACATAGCATCAGTGCTAACGGCCACAAGAAGGGTGGAAACGGAGAACACCGTGGAAGTAATAGCAACAATCCACTTATGATGCAGAATAACGACTCAACCTCGAGTGTCGACTCAACAGATAGTTCGTCATCAACATCGTCATTGGCGTCCATCTATTCTGCGCTTTACGACGGAGGTCGCACGAGTAGCAACAATGGTAATAATAACAATAACTATGGTTCCTCGTTATCATCATCGATTGGAGGACGATCACCTTCACCGTATGAGCCCATGTTCGGGTCGTCTTACAGCGGCTCGATCATCTGCTGCGCTTCATTCTGCATTGATGGCAAGCATGTCGTCATCGTCATCGGCATCTCTGAGATATTGTTCAAGTTCACTCAGTAACCACAGTGGTAACAACAGCAGCAACAGCAACAACGATGACGATTTCTCGTCTTCGAAATTCCAACAACACCTGCAAAAGCAACAACAAGAGTACCGTCAGCGGCAACGACAACGACAACATAAAGAACAGATGAAGAAATTGGGAACGACATCTGCATCATCATGGATGAGCATGAACATGAACTTGAATACAGGTAGCATCCTGTCAGCTCTGTCATTTACCGTTCCAACATATAATTTTGAAGATGAATTTGGACCTTTGGGTCAGAGGAAGGATTCAATCACTGCTATGTAACAACAACCAAGCAACAAACACATTGCCGCCAAAAAAAAAAAAAAAAAAAAAAAAAAAAAAAAACAACGAAACATTCATCATCCCATTTCCTATTTTTGTATACCAGTTTGTCTTCGTTCGTATGTTTTATTCCCAACCTGTATACTTATAGCTTTTCTTGAAACAATACAAAAAAGAAGAGAGAAAGAAAACGATACCCTCTATACATGTTATTAAAAAAAAAAAAAAAAAAAAAAAAAAAAAAAAGATCCGCATAAAGCTTGCATTGCAAATAAAGCCATCGACATGTCAAAATTATAAATAAGACACTACAATGTGGCCTTTGCATTGATATAAAGAGAACTTGTTGTCCTTGATTTGTAGTCATCAATCTTCTCTCCATCATAAAGTGATGTTGCTCAGAGAAAATCATTAAGAAATAACCGCGATCGCACTTTTCATGTCTGGTTGAACGATAAATGCCATTCTTGAAATAAATTTCTTGAACTGGCCACACCATGAATGTTTGCGTAGCTCAATGATATCCAAATTCATAGCATCCTTCAGTCAAATGGACATTCACTATAGTCAGGACTTAGTGGTGTAAATATTCTCACAGACAGAGGCTTTGACGGAAAGAGGCGCCATTGGGTGCCGATTACCGCCATAAAGATAGAGATTAAACGAAGACTATCAAGTTCAAGTATGCTTTGACATTTTCATTTTGCATGAAGTTTCATCTGTTTCCCTTTTTTATTCTTATTTTGCGAATAAGCGGCTGATGATGGCTTCGCTTCCTGCTCGCTTTCTTGTCACTGACCATTTGCAATTCTCTTCGCCCTTTTTTTTTATTCCCTTCCTCTTCTTTCCATCCTTTCACCATATTTTCGTATATCTCTCTCGGTTCAAGTACTCATAGTATGTTTAGCTTTACTCACTTTGCTAAATGGTTTTTTCTTCCATAACAGATGACACAAGCCTAACGAGTGATTCGAATAAACCATATCAATTTGGGGAAAACAGGCTTTTTTTTTAAAAAAAAAAAAAAAAAAAAAAAAAAAAAAAAAAAAAGGGATGGCTAGAAAGCCAACCAAGACAAAGGGTACTCCCGCCACAAAAGGCCCTTGACCTCGCCAGTATTTACTTGAAGCAAGCATGAAAGGCAAAGGACCCTGTGCTTGCTTTGGAGATGTGTTTCGATGCAGAGGTTGTTCTCTCACGGGTACAACAACCCGACCAAAGGGCGTCGGGCCCTGCTTCAACAGACGCAGACGAAGCATTATGCAAGAAAATTGCTGCCGCTCTGAATGACGTTGGCGAGTTATTCGACAGCCTCGGCCACCCTGACCATGCTCAAAGGAGTTGTGAACGCGCAATTAAATGGAGCAATTCAGCCTCAAGCATTTCCCATGCACGCAGTATCTCCGAAACAAAAATGATGATCACGCTAGTAAAAGCTTTGCTTACGATAGCACCAAACAAGAAGGCAACGTATTCTACAAGACTATTAAAACTTCAAGGGCCTCTACAAGCCGTAGCAGCGTAACTCTCCCTTTAGGAATATTTGAACGCGGTGTAGCCCGGGTGGCCGTTAAATACAACTTACCTTATCCAGGCGCTTATCTGGACAGTAACCGTCACCTCGTATATTGTCTTGGCTTGCTTTCCTCTGTGCCTATCCCAATAACAGGCCTCACAGTCCAAGAGCAGGAATGGTCGTTAGCCACGTCGAGCAATCTGGATGAACATGAGCGCCTTCGTGACCTGGTATCAGATATGATCGCGGTGTTCATTAGCGATGGAGCCAAGACAGAGGCTACCATCACTGAGGCCTTAACTTTGGCTCCGACTCTCAATCTTGGTCAGTTCAGGACACTTCTTTTGATTCTTATTAGTGGGATCGGACAAGACACCATACTGGATACTCACTTGTTGGAAGGATTGGCTCAGTTAATTCAGCATGCCCCGCCTGGATACCTTGACTCGGATGATCTAACCAGAATCCTCGCACTTAGCCCACACCTACATGACGCCCACGAATACTCTGACGATCACCTCTACCGCCTTGCTGTCGCAGTCTCACATGTCCTTGATACTATGGTCAATAACCAAGTCAAGGGTCTGAAGCGAGAGAAGACCTATATGCCGCTAACAGCCTACCTGAAAAGGCTGCAAGACAGCTCAGATCCATATCTTGTGTACTGCTGTATATATATGATGACGAAACACCGACGCAGGCAATGCTAAGACGTACACTCCCTGTGGCTCGAGGAGTACATGGAACAACAAGCGCAGTCAGCAGCTTGAATATGGACGTCTTCATCGATGAGCTGAACAATATTCAGAAAGAGCTTCTATATTATATATACCATTGATATGAGCCTGCGAGGATATGGAGGCACAGCCTCGCTACATGAGACTGGAGCTACATTCAAGCAGTGTGTGAAAAGGTTCTCAGCTTTAGTCGCAAGACAGCATGGTACCCAGTGCTTCGAGGACTGACATACTTCTCCAGAGAGGAGAGCTCGCCAAGTTTAAGATTCTTGCGTGCAAAGTATCTTGTCGACTGGATCTAGCATTTCAATGGGGACTATGCCAGCGGCTAGGGCATATTGCATCTGATCCTCAATGGGCCATGGACACCGCCGAGATGCTGTTGCTTTTCTTGGAGAGATATACAAAAATGATAGGGATTACTTCCAAATCAAGCAATGGATCCTTCACGTCCTCAGGAAACTAGCCTCATCGCCGGTGGGTAGTCCACGGGGTATGTTTTTTTTTCTACACGAATCCACTTGCATGTCCGTACATTTTGCGTAAAATGATTAACCTCATTACTTTAAAATCCTTTTCATTTTTTTCTTCGCAGCTGCAAACGCTTTGTTGAATACTCTAAAGAGGGAGGGAGGCGCCAAAAAGCAAGAGTTATATAAAAGTTGTCTCCAAGAACCTAATATTCAGTATCCCTTCACTGCTTCGCTACCTCCATCTGTACCTTCTTCGTTGCTTGGCCGTGTGCAGGAGAAGCTTGATACCGAGAAACGCGTAGGCCATCTTAAACAGCAGCGGATAAATAACTTAGATGGCCAAAGCTTCTATATCCCACAATATGCCAAAGCAAATGCTCAAGCGCGCCATGACGATTTGTTCCTGTTGATGGGCAAGTCAAAGGAGTTCCTGGACGGGGATCAGAAAGTGCTGCTTGTCCAAGGCATTGCAGGAGCAGGCAAGTCAACCTTCAACCGCACTCTGGAGAGTACTCTGTGGAAAGCATACCAAAAGAGACATGGTCGAATCCCGTTATTCATCGACCTACCAGCTATTGAAATCCCAGAGGAGGATTTTGTTGCAAAGCAGCTGCAAAAGTATGGTTTCACAGAGGCACAGATCATGGAACTGAAGCTGACCCGCTCATTTGTCTTGATCTGTGATGGATATGACGAGAGTAAACTAACTAGCAACCTGTATGTTAGCAACCAGCTAAACCAGACTGGGGGGTGGGTAGCTCAGTTGGTGATTAGTTGCCGCAGTGAGTATCTTAGACCAGGTTATCTTGACTTCTTCTGTCCTATGGACCATAATTACCAAGCGAACGCTACATTATTTCAGGAGGCTGTGATCGCTCCATTTTCGAAGGGCCAGGTCAACGAATATATCAACCGATATATCGCTAACATGGATCCGGTTTGGCAACCGGAGGACTACCAGCATGCAATCAAAGCGGCCTCCAGTTTACTGGACATTGTGAAGAATCCATTCTTGCTGTCACTCTCGCTGGAAATACTGCCAGAGATGGTTGCCTCGTAAAATAAAATATCTCCAAAACAGAAATCAAGCGCGTCTCGCTGTATGACCAGCATATGAAATTGTGGATAAAGAGGCGTGAGAAACAACTAAGTGAGACAAAGGACTGGAGGATAGGCGGATATTCCAGAAACTATCGGAGGAGGGCTTTGCACAGAATGAGATCAGATACTTGACAGAATTGGCTATAGCAATCTATAAACATCAAAACGGCAACCCTGTAGTAGACTACACTCCAATCAAAGATAAGAGTACATGGAAAGAGCGATTCTTTAGTAGAGAGAATGGGAAAAGCCTTTTGCGAGAAGTCTCTCCGCTCGTTTGTACAGGCAGCCAGTATCACTTTGTACATCATTCTATTCTGGAGTACAGTTTGACCGAGCGATCTATGAGCCACTGGGAGTGGTAAATGCTTTCACAAACGATGAGGAAGCAGCAGCGGCATCAACTTCCATCGGTGGAGCATCGGCCCAATGTGTACTTTTGGTACCATGGAGCTAACGACGCACCAGCAAGTTGTTGATGCAGCCAGGCCAAGTGAGGACTCTCCCCTAGCATGGAAAAGCTTTATAAACGAGCCATCTATCCTACAGTTCCTGGAGGAGCGTGCCCGCCTTGAGCCTGTATTTAAGAAGCAGCTGCATACCTATATTGAGCTCTCGAAGAGTGATAGAAAGTGGCGGACAGCACAACTAATGCAATAACGATTTTAATCCTAGCAGGGGAATCGTTCATCAAAGCAGACTTGCGAGGCGTTCAAATTCCAGGCGCTGATCTCAGCTATGGGGTATTCGAATATGCCCAACTACAAGGAGCAGATTTGAGAAAGGTCAAACTTCGCAAGCTGTTGGCTTCGTGAAACTGACCTGAGTGGTGCAAAGATGACAGGTGCACAGTTTGGATAGCGGCCGTCTCTTAGAGGAAGTGGTCGGGCATGGAGTGGAACATACTCGCCTAATGGCAAGACATTGGCTGCTGCTTTCATCAGCAGTTATCGCAGTGGCGCCTCGATCGTTGTCTATAACACATCAACATGGGAGGTACATTCGACTTACAATGGGGATGGATGCACCGCCAGATTTACGTATTCGCCAGGCAGCCAACACATCGCTATCGTGCTTTTCACATGTACTGTTCTTGTGTGGGATATAAGGAGAGACGTTGTGGTTCACACTTTGGTGGGCCATACAAGTACCATCGTTCCTGTTTTTTACTCACCAAATGGACATCATCTTGCCTCAGCCAGCCATGATGGATCAGTATACCTGTGTGACGCCCATTCTGGTGTGCTTCAAAGTGTATTTGATGCTGTTGAGGCTGTGCTAAGCTTGGTTTATTCACCTGATGGAAGGCGGATTGCAATTGGTATTAGAGGTGAGGCGGCATGGTTATGGGACACAACAACAAGAGAGAAGTCTCTGATACCACAAGACTGGGATGACGAGATTTGCCAGATAGTATATTCACCTAATTGTGATCTGGAAGTGCTACGAAGGACGCACTATCCTCATTATCAGAGTAGCCATGGGACATATGTGTGACCTCTTTTTATTCCTTCTGACCGAGAAAACTAAAAATAAAATAAATAAAATCTAGCGTTCTACTCTCTATCTACAGTGGTCATCAAAAGTCATTCAATGAATTAGGAATTTCGACATTCTCATTCCTTTCTCCAATTTGATCTTGCTTGTCGCTAATGAAACTTACGTAGCGAGTTTGACCATCGACAACGTCACTCCTACTACAATGTCAATGAGCTCCTGTTGCTAATTGAAAATTTAGATGAATGCCAATTATTGGCATCTCATTGAATGACATTTGAAGAAAATCAGCAGCTTTGCTTTATTTGTTTTTTTTTTCTGTTCTTCAGTAATGTGTACGACCTCCTTTCATGCGATGTAGCTCCTCTACCCTTCGTGGCATACTTTCATATAGCTCATCAAGGAAGTCAGGTGGAATAGATGTCCAGATATCCTGTAGTCTTTCCCATAGTTCATCCAGATCCTTTGGTACCTTCTCATATCCCTTGAGCCGATGATCCATGTAGGCCCATACATTCTCGATAGGGTTGAGGTCAGGAGAATTTGGAGGCCACTCCAAAGTGGTAATGTGTGACTTAATTAAGAACTCTTTAACCATCCTACTCGTATGAACACTTGCATTGTCCTGCTGAAAAATTAACTTTTCAGGGTCCTGGCCATACCACTTCCATGAGCCGAGGACATAATCTTGTAGAACATCAACATATAAAGAGGAATCAACTGTGGCAGGGATCCTGCACCATCGCCTACACCATGATAAGTGATACAGCCCCACCACATAAGTTTGTTATGTGCTCCCCTTGATCTCTCTCTAACATCTCGATCTTCTAAAGTCCTGTGGCCGGGTCGCCTATATTGTGTTCTTCCTCCTAAGGACCCTAGCCTTTCAAAAAGCTTTTCGTCCGAGAACATCACTCGCTTCCAGTCATCAACAGTCCAGTCAAGGTGGTTGAGGGCAAAATTCTTCCTTTTCGCAATCTGCATTTTTGTCAGCCTAGGCTTGAATGGGCGGACATAGTTTTTCAAACCCTCTGATTTTACATAGCGTCGGGCAGTCTCTACACTGACATGCACTCCATGGCTCGATCTGATGTATTCTTGAACTGCCAGAATGGATCTAAGTTTCCCCGTATCAACCTCGCGTGCAATAACCCTCTTGGTAGCAGGGGAAACCAATGAGGGTCTGCCCATTCTGGGTTTAGGAATATTGTCCTTGACGTCCCTCCTGATCCTTATTGCCGATGAAATAGAGATACCAAGTTGCCTTGCCACTTCGCTTGTAGACTTCCCTTGTCGAAGTAAGGCCTGAGCATTTTGTACCTTTTCCATAGAAAGCGTCCTCATAATAAATACTAAACGATGTGGAATGTTAATTGTAAGTAGAGGTGTATGAAGATATAGCTGAAGGTAATCTTGGTAGAAAAAAGAGAAGTGAAAAAGTTTTTTTTGCAATCAACATTGAAATTCAGCAGAAGTCATTCAATAGGCAGGTCAAATTGAAATTGGTTTTATTTCACAATGAAGTCATAATTAGGAATGAGACATGAAAGTAATCATGAGGTGTGGGGAACAAATGCACTACCCCAAATATACTAGCCACATGCTAGATGAGAATGAAGAAAAGGAATGAGAATGTTAAAAATTCAAAATCATTGAATGACTTTTGATGACCACTGTAGTAACGAGTGAAAAGAAAAGGGAGGTGTGGGAGGGACATATGTCCCATGGCTACTCTGATAATGAGGATAGTGCGTCCTTCGTAGCACTTCCAGATCATTATCCTCGTAGCCATGGTCCATATGTGACTTCAGAGCGAACCAAAAACCGATGTCGTCAAATTTGAATGGGTTTTGCGGGAAACACGGTAGTGTTTGTTGAAAACCTTGTCAGACGACCAATTCCCTTGAACCATGATATCTTGGGTTGATACGCCAGCGATGGCTGCCAAGGTTGATCCTATAGCGCGTGGCTTTGGAGGAGGCCGTTTCGACGGAAGATTTGGAATCCGACGTGTGATTTCATTCATAAAAGTGCCTATGGTACTGACCCTAAGGACTTTGGACTTGTCTTTCACAAAACGCATAAGAGGATTGAATTTATAATCCTGATCTTTGTGGTGCTCGATTTCGAGAGGTGTGTCCGCTATCCGTCTGGTGTATTCTGTATAGGCCTCGACTGGGCAAATTTTCTTGTCGTTAGGGTGTCTACCTACGAAGATCGACTTTATGATGCGCTGCCCATCGCGCCGTTCCTTAGGGAAGACTATGGTAAGGAGAAGACCCTTTTCATTGATCTCTGACTTTGACACATCAATGCAACCGATATCATCTGGCCGGAGAAACGCACAAACGCCTAAGAGCCAGCAGAGCTTGCGAGAGAGCTTAGGCATATCAAGATCCACATTGTCCTCCATGCGGAAGTATGAAAGGATGGGTGAAATGTCGAGTGCGGATACGTGCTCCATTTGAAATACGCCAGTACTTTTCATTGCTGCCATGAACCGCTGAAAGTAGATGTTGCCTGTGATCACGGATGTGTCGTCGTAAAGCTTTAAGATAGCTGATTTTTTGTTAAGAGTGGTATTCCTACTCCAAGAATAAATAATCCGCGCATGGCATAAATAGTTAACCACAGCAATTGCATTTGGCGTACTAGGGTCGAAGCCTTCTTGTTGAGCCCATACTGCGAAAGCTTCTTGAGTTGGAAGATATTGTCGACGTGTTTTGCTGTTGGCACCCGCTGAATCTAGTAGAGTGATAGCGGATGGTGAGAGTCCTGCATCTAGATCTTTACGTCGCCTCTTATTCTCCATGCTGTCAATGACCAGAGTGGATTCTTGCTGAGGAGATCGCTTGCGCTTCCGACGGCTGGTAGGACTGCTTCCCGAGGGATCGGGATTGGTGGTGCTACTGCCATCTCCTTGATGGTTGGGAACCATATTGCACTCGGCCACCATGGGGTTATTATTGTTGCTGTCAGTTTCTGGGTCTGTATCCTCTCCAAGATGATTGATAGAAGATTCCATGGGGGGCAAATGTAAAGGTTGCCCATCTCTGTCCAGTTGTGTTGAAGGGCGTCTATCTTCAGAGCATCTGGATGGAATTTCCATGAGACAAATGCCGGTAGCTGTTTGTTCTGTGCTGACGCAAATAGGTCCACCTGATGTGGGCCCCATTGGTGTTCCAGTTGTTGAAAGAATGGGCGACTGATCCTCCATTCCAATTGCGATATCATTCGCCGTGACGGTGCATCCGCTGGGTTGAATGCAGATGGGATGTATGTCGTCCGAAGTCGAGTCCCCGTTGCTAGGCAGTGACACCATAACGTGTCCGCTAGTCTCATTAGTTCCGGAGACCTCGTCCCTCCGAACCTGTTGATGTGTGCAATCGTCGTCGTGTTGTCGCATATGATGTTGATCATTTTGCCCTGTGTTATTGGTAGTTGAACAGCTCGAAGAACTGTCTGTAGTTCCTTCCAGTTGATGTGGTGGTCTTTCTCTTGTGGAGTCCATTTGCCACTCCATGTTTGATTGTTGATCACGATCCCCCATCCGGTGTCCGATGCATCCGTGTATATGTCCATTTGTGTCTGTTGTTGAATCCATGACAGACCATTCCATGACGTCAGTTGCTCCTTCCACCATTGAAGGTTCTCCTTGGCTGGTTCCGTGAGGGTGACCGTGTCTGACCAAGAAGCTCCCTTGGCTTTTAGTGCTGTGTTCTTGAGGTGAAGCAGATTCCGTGTCATGAATCGCGCTGGGAACACTGCCATAGATGTTGCCATTGCTTTCCCGACGAACGAAGAAAGTTCCCTTAAAGAAGTGGCGCCTTTTCGTAGCAGCTTTCCTGCCTCGCGCCGTATGTCCCTGACTTTGGATTTCGGAACTGTGACAGTCATATCCCGGGAGTTGATGGTAAAGCCTAAATGGTCTATTTTCTGTGACGGGATCAACGTAGACTTGGCTTCCTTGATGAGGAATCCTAGCGCTGCCAACTTGTCTTGCACTAGTTGAGTGAACTGGATTGATTGTTCTTTGTTCTTGGCTAGGATTATTAAATCGTCTAGGTACGCTGATATGCGAATTCCTCGTCGTCGTGCCCATTTGAGGAAAGGCTTGAGAACTTTGGTGAACACTAGCGGAGAGAGTGAGAGCCCGAAGGGAAGTGTACGGAATTGAAATTTCCGGTTCTTCCATTGGAACTGTAGATAATGACGATAATCTGGATGGATTAGTACGTGAAGAAATGCGTCTGATAGGTCGATGCTTGTCATAAAGTCGTTCTTCTGTAACATTGCGCATACTGTCGTCATCGTCTCCATTTTGAAGTGCCGCTCTGAGACGTAGGCATTCAACGGTCTTAGATTTAAGACTGGTCGAATGTCCCCGGTTTTCTTGGGGATAGTGAATATTCGGCTCTTGAAACCAGGGCCCGAAGCGACCTCTATTGCTCTTTTGGCTAAGAGTGCGATTACCTCTTGATCGATCGCCTTCTCTTCCTCCGCTGCTACTCGAGCTTGGTACGCTGTTGAACTGGATATCGGTGGCCGTTTGTGGAAAGGGATTTTGAATCCCTCGGAGACGACCGACTTGACCCATTCGTTGTCGGTTATGAGAGCCCATGCTTCTCTGTAAATCTGTAAACGGCCACCTACGGCTGGCCTGCAGTCTGTGCCTGACTTGTCTGGTTGGATTGAGGGGTTTGGTAGCCTCGGCCTCGGCCTCGTCCCCCTCTCCTTGGATTTGGCCTCGCCCAAAAAAAGAACCATTGTCATTTTGATAGTGGGCGGTCTGAGTTTGACCCGATGGATGAGATTGGCTAGAATTAGAAGTGGGTCTGTAAGTATTTGCGCTAAAGAAACTCCGGTTTTGAGTCCTCCTGTTGTATGCCCGTTGTCTTGTCGGGTTAGTAGCCTGACGAACACTCTTTGCCAATTTGCTGGCTTCAATGAAGTCTGAAGTAGAGACAATTGGTGGATCAACTGTGTCCTTGGTGACTGAAATTTTGTGCGCTTGGTAAACAAGGTCCTCTCTGTCGCTTGACATTTGCTGTGCCAGGTGTGCAATATGTTCACGCATTGTCTGTGCGAGCTGTAAACACGCTTGTGCGACCGCAGGGTCAACTTCGTAGGAAAACATTTCCGTGGCAAATTGATCAAGTGGTCTTGTAAGGTTTGCCAATCGTAATTGATAGCGTGAGATTGTTTTGTCCATGGAACTGTGGTGAGAGGAAGAGTCGGGCCAGTCAATGAGTGCCGATTTGGGTGCAGAATAGGTTTGGGTTGTGTTTTTGGCAAAAGACTGCATCTCTTTAGCCATTTCTGTTGCATATGCAAGATCGTCTGCACGGTTTCCAGATTTATGTTTGAAAAAATCTTTCCCGTCCATTGCTGGGTAGTGGACGAGAATGGAGTCGTCAGGTGTAATTTCGTAAGCTGGTTCTTTTGGAACCAAGTAGGGGTTCGATCGACTGGATTCAGAGCTAGTCGAGAGAGCTTCAAGCCGGCTGGTGAGTGTAGCCAGCTGGCTCTGGAGAGAGTGTATAATTGGATCAGAAGTGTCATACTCGCTCATTTGGAACTTCAATACGCTGGATGTGTTCCTGAGCGAGAAAAAAGAAGATAGAGAGTAGATCAGAGCGAACGCTAGATTTTATTTATTTTATTTTTAGTTTTCTCGGTCAGAAGGAATAAAAAGAGGTCACACATATGGACCATGGCTACGAGGATAATGAAGAAATCATCACTCGTGACTTTAAAAGTAGCTCACTACATGTCTATGATGTGAGCTCTGGCCAAAAGAGGTGGGACTTGAGGCATGATACCTCTATCGGGGACATCCAATATTCACCGAATGAAGGATTCATTGCTTCGCTTTCCGGAGGGAAGGTTTACCTGTGGGATATGCAAACAGAGAAAGTTTTTTGTACTTTTGAGAGGCGCTTCGGCTACATCATTGGTTTAAAGTATTCGCCTAATGGAGAGCAGATTGTCACTTATGACCTCAGCAATACAATAAGACTTTGGGATCCTCGAGCAGGACAGCTCATCAGCGCTTTTCATGGCCACTCTAGCACACTATGGTGTGTGGCCTACTCACCAGACAGCCGTCAGATTGCGTCGTTCAGTAGAGACGGCACAATACGCTTCTGGGATATCCAATCACGACAATCTAGTCATGATCTATATGGCCATACAAACCCGATCAGCTGCATAAGGCGTTCACCGGATGGGCAACATATAGGTTCTTGTGGCTGGGAAGGTACAGTGCGCATATGGGATATTCGAACAGGACAGATCAGTCATGGCTTGCGAAGCCACGAAAGAGCAGTATTCGATATCAAGTATTCACATGATGGCCAGTTGCTTGCCTCTTATCACCGCACTGCGCATGTTTACCTTTGGGACATTCGAACAGACCAAGTCGCCTGCACCTTGAGAGCACAAGAAAATGATGATAGCATCTGGACCATGGATTTTTCACCCACTGACCACCAAATTGCCTGTGGCCATAAAACTGGAAAAGTAAGTTTATGGAACACGCAGACAGGAGAACTCAAGCGCATTCTAAAAGGAGACAGCAAGGAATTGCTGTATATGGTGTTCTCGCCTGATGGCCATTGGATCGCTTCTTGTGATTCGGCTGGTAATATTAGAGTCTGGTCGGCGCAGTCAGGAGATTATCTGCATCTACTGTGGGGAACAACATCGTGTATCCATTATATCATGTACACGCCTGACAGTCAGGGGATAGTATTTATGTATAACAATACGTTGGAAGTACGGGACGTACAAACAAATGAGCTTCTCCACAAAATAGAGTTGAAAAATGAAGGCCAAACATGGACTGAATTCTCATCAAGCGGTCATCGGTTGGTTGTTGGAAATACACACGGGCGAATTAATGTGGTAGATACTAAAACAGGAACCATGTTGCATACGCACAAAGTGCACAAACATGGAGTTACTGCACTGTTTTATTCACCTGATGGCCACTATATTGCCTCTGCTGGTGGAGACATGCTTGTACGATTGTGGGATCCCCAATCATTTGAGTGTGTGGTTGAAATCCTAAACCTAGGTGGATATGTTAGGAGCCTTATATGGGATGTTTCTGAAGAAGGCTGCTTCTTGGTGGCTGGAAGTGAGGATGCTTCTATTAGGAGATGGCAGATTATCAAAGAGGGTAACCAATATCGATACTGTTTGAGATGGAGTACAAGGCAAACTGTACTCCATGCGTATAATGCTTGTATTCAAGGCGCTACTAGGTTGGATAAAGCAAACAGAAAGCTTCTGCTGGACTCATGGAGCTGTAAATGACCCACCGCGACGTCCAACTTTCTGGGATGCAAACAGAAGCACTAGTAGAATTCAAGCCTGAGGCGCTTTCCAAGTCGATTCTCATCCCTACACTTGCGGCGCCAGAGACTGAGGTCTCTAATAATAATGGGTAGGCTACAAACCGGGTGACATGAAGGGATCAAAACAATCGCATCTACTGGAACACAAGAGTACAACGGCTATATTCATGGAAACTAGTGCTATGTAGTATAAATTAATGTATGCAGTGATTATTCATGTTACAAAGCATGACAGAAGCGCATCAACAAGATAGTGTTGCTATTGCCAGCAAATGAACATGTTCTTATCGCAAAATTGGTGGCATTTCAAAGGTAGCATGGGCTTTTCGAATCGCAGTAAATTCCGTCTCAGTGTAATCCATGGCTTCGTCACGACTGCAAGTTCGAGTACTTTTTTTCTTGTCTTACTCATATCGAACGCCTCTCCGCCCTGCATCCAGTCCCATCTTCCTTAAGCGATCTGCTTCAACACGTTCATGCGAGACCTTCCTCAGCTCTTGAAGTTGACTCTGGGTCATTAGGATCTTCGGTTGACTCGAGAGGTTCATCTTTCGTTTATCACGCTGTCTCATCCTCAACATCTCTTCATCATTCATCAAATTCAAGGCTCCTGCATTCTCTGCCTTTTCTTCCGGCAAAGGTTCTCCCATCCGGATCGCTCGTTGACGTTCTTCCCATTTTGCAAGGTTATAGAATTTCTCGTGTGGCATTGTCACAGTATTGTAGTCTTCCATGAAACCAACAAAATGCTCCTTCATCTTGTTTTGAGGGATTGTCTCCGGGTTCAAATGCTTGACCTCCATTAACCATGCTTGAAATTCGTTTTCCTTGTTCCACATACTGTATAAAGGTGTATAAGAGCAAAAAAAAAAAAAAAAAAAAAAAAGAGAGAGAGAGAGAGAGAGAGAGAGAGAAAGTAAAGCAAAAAAAAAAGACAAGATGAATAAGGAAAATAACTGAGGAGGCTCAAAGCAGCTAAAATTGTACAATTCGTTCAAAAAGAAACTTACTCTGCTGGCGTCAAGATGCCATAGGTTCCAAACTCTTTAGAAGCGCTGTTCCCTCTCTCCTTCTTGCTCTTTTTCTTATCTTTCTTCTTTTTCTTATCTTTGCGATCTTTCTTTCGACGACTGCTGCCGCTACTGCCACCATGTTTCCTGCGCTTACGATCACGATCAGATTCTGAATCTGAAATAGAAGAATCATCCGAATCACTCGATCTATCTGTTGAGATTGAGCGAGATCGTGATCTAGATCTGGACCGACGTGATCGCTTTTTGCCCTTATCGTGATGCCCATGACGATGGCTGCGACTACTTCGACTACTGCGGTGTTTGCTGGAGCCGGACCTAGAACGGTGTGGTGAGGAACGCGATCTGGACTTGGATCTAGATCTAGAGCGTGATCCAGAATGGTGCCTCCTTGAGGATGAAGAAGGAGAAGATCTATGATCTCGACGGGAACCATGATGATGTCGACTCTTCCTGTCGCTACTCATCGACCTGCTCCTGCTCCTTCTGTCTCCGCTCCTTCTGTCTCTGCTCCTGTCCCTATTCCTATCTCGATTTCGATTTACATCTCTGTCCCTGTCTCCTTCTCTATCTCTGTCCCTATCCCTATTTTTATTTTTATATCCGTCTCCACCATCATCTCCGGTCTTTACAATGTCCCTCTCATTATCTCTGTTGGAATTTCTGTCCCGACTTCTGCTTCTCCTACTCCGACTCGCCTCCCTGACATTATTTCTATCTTCATCTCTGTTTCGACTCCTGCTGCGACCTCTGTTCCTACTTCTGCTTCTGTTCCTGCGATCATCAAATGTACGCGCCCCTTCCATTGACCTTGACCTTGATCTTGGTTTAGAATGCTGTAGTGAGCTTGGGGCTTGACGTGAGATTTCATGCTTTGGCGAAAGTGAACGTGAGGAGCGACGATGGCGAGGAGCAGGTGAAATGGACCTGGAGTAAGATCTGGATCTAGATCTGGATGAAGAGCAATCTCTACTCCTAATGTCGCTATTGCGGTCCGACATTAATTGAGTGATTGAGTGAATGATTGATTGACTGATTGATTGATTGATTGATTGATTGATTGATTGATGTTGGAATAATAAGACCTTTCGCATTCCTCTCGCATTAAGTACTTTCCTGAAAAAATTAAGGGTGAAAGACACTTGGGGCTTAGTGGTCGAGGGAACATACTGGAGGTGTGATATGAATAAACTGAAGTCTACAATTAAGCAAATGGGGTAAAAGTAGATATGGCATGATCTTAATGATGGGGCTAGTACTCAATGCACTGACAACAAGAGCTGGGGATGGCTGCTCTCAGGAATCAGTATGGATGGACCCTATACGCGCTCAGCAATAAGAATCACGCACCTGCTCAAGTACAAGTTGACGTCGCCATCACAATATCTGCTAGTCGTTAACGTCAATGGTTCATGAACTATTTCTTTTTTTTTTCGAAACCACTTATTTTATTTCAATCGTTGATCCGTCTGTCACAGTTGGGACTGTCCAGTTTCAGAACCTTTAATGCAGAGGTTATCAAGCGTATGAAGCCTTGCTTCATTCAAGGCTTTCGAATTTCTCCAATGAAATCCTTTCATCGGGTTTTACTGGGCTGTCTACGTCCTTTTGAGTGCCTTCTAGATATGAAATCATCTCATCCCAAAGAGTCCTAATCTTTTTTCTTTGTATAAGCTCGAGTTAATTCTTGATTCACTTCATACATTCGGTAAGTTGGAGACTACCCGAAGAAGGAGCAGTGCAGTTGTCTAGTACTCTTTTCACTCATGGCATACTTCTCTACACTTAGAAATTTACACAGCTTGCATGTTAGAGTCATAACTTCTTGAACCTGTTCCTATATCTGAAATATAATATTGACATTTCCTTGTGGGCTAAATGTATGAACACAGCAATGGCATATCTCAAGGCCATTCGAAATGTGACGAATTGTATCTCAAAGCAGTCCATCAAAAATATTCCAGTGCTCAGCAGAGTAAAGGCTCCAAATACGACCAAGGCAAAGGGGCTTCACAGGGCTATTCAAGAGACATCGACTGGTATCTCAAGACAGCCGTCAAAGGAGATGACATTCCAGTGCACCAAGGTGGGGGAGGCACCCCTAAAGACCGCACTGAAGCCAAGCAGTGATATAAAAAAGCTACTGTCCAAGGTAGTATTAACGCCCAGGAAAGTTTGAATCGACACAACCACGCAAAACCTTTAACATATTTGATATAAAGCGTTCTTAAATATACCTACTTTTACCCTTCGCCACTCCGTTACTGCCACCCAGATAGTGGATGAAGGAAATACTACAGGAGACATAAGATCTTGTATTACAGCTTTATTTCCCCTCCACCTATGACCAATAGCAATTGCTTGGTTGTGAGATTGTTCACAGAAGATGTGGCAACTCCCTGCGAATAGGAGTGCAGGAAAAGCAAGTGTGAGGATATAATCAAAATATTAATTGGAATTAAAATAACTGACGTATATAATAGACATTTTAAAGAGATCATTCTGAATGACAAACACGTTTTAGTAGACTCTGATTTGACACCGATCTCATTGGTATGCATCCAAGCTTCATTTTTCAGAACAGAATGCGTCCATAATTTAGTACCATTCAAAGCGTATGGGGTCACTTCGACGCGGGGCTTGACTCGTGCTACAGGTCAAGCAATGAGATCAATGCACTTCCGCCCAGGTTGGCTGGGTGTCTGAGGACTTACTCGGCTGAGTCTCTTTCCAGTCATGGTTAATTTATCATTACCACTTGCATGTTCGGAGCCCTATTTGACCTTGGGTGAGATGGATATACAAGTGGTAAAGCACTGGTCAGGAGGCGTCATCCAAGGCTTGAGTGACCCTAGAACAGACTTGTGTTGCGACGCGGGGCTTGACTCATGCTACAGGTCAAGCAATGAGATCAATGCACTTCCGCCCAGGTTGGCTGGGTGTCTGAGGACTTATTCAGCTGAGTCTCTTTCCAGTCATGGTTAATTTACCATTACCACTTGCATGTTCGGAGCCCTATTTGACCTTGGGTGAGATGGATATACAAGTGGTAAAGCACTGGTCAGGAGGCGTCATCCAAGGCTTGAGTGACCCTAGAACAGACTTGTGTTGCGACGCGGGGCTTGACTCATGCTACAGGTCAAGCAATGAGATCAATGCACTTCCGCCCAGGTTGGCTGGGTGTCTGAGGACTTACTCGGCTGAGTCTCTTTCCAGTCATGGTTAATTTATCATTACCACTTGCATGTTCGGAGCCCTATTTGACCTTGGGTGAGATGGATATACAAGTGGTAAAGCACTGGTCAGGAGGCGTCATCCAAGGCTTGAGTGACCCTAGAACAGACTTGTGTTGCGACGCGGGGCTTGACTCATGCTACAGGTCAAGCAATGAGATCAATGCACTTCCGCCCAGGTTGGCTGGGTGTCTGAGGACTTATTCAGCTGAGTCTCTTTCCAGTCATGGTTAATTTACCATTACCACTTGCATGTTCGGAGCCCTATTTGACCTTGGGTGAGATGGATATACAAGTGGTAAAGCACTGGTCAGGAGGCGTCATCCAAGGCTTCAACGATTTCTGGCGTGATGAGTTAGTACTTATTGTGAATTAATGGGCCATATTTGCATGCAATTAACACTTTTTTTTTTTTTTAATGTATCAACTTGTGCGTGAGCTCTATATGGAGCAGCGCTCGCTAGAGCAACAAGATGCAATCGAATCTTTCGATTTATGTGGGTTTTCTTCAAGCCAAAAGCAGGAATCTGTCTTCTCGTGGAAATATATGCCAAACTCCTCATCTATCTTCATTTTGTCCCTCTTGTGGACTTTTCCATCGTCCTATTTCCAGAATCATTCCTGCTGAAGATAATTTCGAGTGGTTTATTCTGTATAATAAAACTGTATTCAGACTGGTTACTCAATGTAGAGCCATTTCCCTGTCAACATAGGAGGTCATTCAAGTTCTTGGGTATCAGCAACGTCCTATTGATTCTTTTACCTTTTTTGTGCCTCGTTCTTGCTCCATTCTTTCAGCTTTTCTTTTGTATCCTCAACCATGCCTATCTATCGTACATTGAATTGATTAAATAGCAATAAAACTGATATCAAATCTAAAATATAGCGTCTTCGACATAATCTATTTTACACTTGCGTCTTACTTAAAGGAGTTGTACTTTTGCAGCAAATAAATGGTAATCAACTGGCGACATAATTTTAGCCCAGCCATTTGCCGTATGCTACATTTTTGAACCGACCCTCCCATCTTCCCGACATTAAAGTGATTAATAAATATTTGCGCAGGGAAGCAACATCTTTATCGCTTTACCGCAATCCACCACAACTTTGATATTTCGAGGTCATATTCATCCCTGGAATATTCCAGCTCCACACCATAGCTGGATGATATCGCAGTCCCTTCCATAAGAAAGAAGTATCAAAAGGTATTGGTGTCGAAGAGGACGCATTATGGAGAATAAATCCAGGCTGCCAATCGTTTGCTCCAGATGGTTGGTGGCTCAACTGGAACGAAAAGGAATTAAAAAGCTGTAATTATTTTTCAGAGTAAGGCTTTCCTCTCTATGCGAGTCGACCCTTCCTTCCTCTATTCGAACAATAAGCACTCTTTTTACACTGCTAGCTGGTAATTTTCGCTTTTTCCATGCCAAGTCCTTGGTACTAAATTATGAACACACTCTATTCGAGATCGATGTCAAACCAAGTCTACTAAGATGTGTATTTGTCATATTCATTAAGCACCGATGGCTGCCTCGAGCTAGGCACTTGAAGCCAGTATAATAGAATGGCCCTTCAAATGATCTTTGAAATATCTTGCGGAAAATGGGTTGGTTAACAATGGGTTGTAGCATTTATTTTAATTCCTAATATTTTTTTTTTTGCTATTATGTCTGCCTGGGATATTTTGTTTGAAGAATATAGAAAATAAATCCTATAACTTCATTCATGTTTGCTTGTTGCCATTGTTGCCTTTATTGAGGCAGAAATTAAGGTGCATCACCGTCAGGATAGTTGTTGTTGTTGCCAACATTGTCGTTTTCATCGTTTTCATCGTTCGAGCTATCCTGATCAATCCAACCTTCAATGTCATTAATCTTGGCATTGGCCTGGTAGAGGAGCGATAGGCTCGTTATCACAGACACCGACATCGTGGATCAGCCCCGAACAAGATAGAGAAATAGCGGCATTTACTGACCATTTGTTTGACTAGAGTTGGGCCGTCTGATATACCATCCTCAATTGAATTGTATAACATACAAGGCATCCTATACATGGTCTCTATTTTGTTTTTAGTTTGTTATCGCCAGTCTCCACTGCATGTTCCTTAGTAGTGAAGTTCTTGCCGAATTCTCGCGTCATGTCCACATAAACACCTTGCTTCGAATAGCGGTATTCTTTTGTTTTCCTCTTATCGACAAAGCTGACCAGTTTTCGGGAAGAACTATTTGCTCTGTAATATATATCGGCACTTTTGTGCAAGAAAACGGTATTGCTCTTACTAAAGCGTATTATTGTATCTTAAAACCTGATGGCTGTCACAAGGACAAAGTTGATTCTTTGCGAGGTGCTGAGGATACGTCAGTCGCCTTACATGTTGGATTTGTTCGTGAAGATTATCCAAGTATCTCGACATCAGAGAGGTTCGAGTCCGCTCCACGGGGAGGGTGAGACAAAGGAAAGGTAAAGGAATTGGGGGGCGGCGGGGGGGGGGGGGGGGGGGGGGTATGTGGAAGTAGAAGGTAGAGCGCAAATCTCGCGCTGGAAACTTGCCGGGAAATACAGAGGTCTGAGCTGGAGAAAGTAAAGCAGAAGATGAAATGGAAGAGAGGGATGGCCCCACGACATCCTACAACGAAGCGAAATAGAATTGATTAGATCCTTCTTGACTCTCCTTAGTTGAATGGCTACAGGACTCGCATTGTCTGGATTAAAGATCGCTGTCGACCGCGCTGATGGAATTGTGACAGCAGAACTTGTAGTTGAATTGCCAGTCGTTACTTGTACTATTGATGTTGAACTTGGTGCTGTTGTTGGCGTCAGTATTATTGTTAGGCTTGTATTGATAGTGCAGAAATGCCGTCGACATTTATCGAGCGATTCCTAATCCAAGGCGCTTTAGTCTCATTTTTATTGATGGTGCGCTGTCCTTGCAAGCAGTGGTGTGATAAGCTTGACTGGAGTGAGTGAGCTCGCTTCCGGTGCATCTTTGGGGTGAGGATGTATGAGTGTTCGTTGTTGAAAGGGATGTGGAGGTATCGTGAGTTTAGGTCAATGCAGTTCAATCTTTGCTGGTGTATTTTCATATGGAGCGTATTGCAAGAGAAAAGAGGACGGCGCGGCTAAAATAACTTCGACAATGACATGTGGTTTGTAAAAACATCCTGAGTGAGGCAATGAGTGGCGGGTAGTAGCTTGGCGAGACTAGAATCATAAATGAAAGTTATCATTGCTCTTGTCTGCTCTTCTTTATGCTAACGATGACAGGTGCGGAGTTGGATCGTACTCGTTTTGGTGTATAAAACGTGTGGTTTTCTGTTGCAGGGCGGTGCGGAGGCGTTCGAGGAGCTTCGGGTGCCTGCATTGGGCGAGCGTGTTCACGTTGGACTTGCTGAGCGATCTCCAAGAGATGGGCCTTCAGTGACATCAACGCCGCTAGACATCGACCGTCCAAAAACCATTCCAATTCTGAGTCGCTGGTTGGGATTACCAGCTCTTCATCAAGTACTCTCCCACAAACATGAACCGAATCATGCCCCCAAATACAATAGAGCTGTGCAGAGTATCCATGGATGTCGAGGAAGTAGTGGTGAGTAGATGGGAGTTTCTTCACGACTGAGTGGTTCAGGCGCATGTTCTTTCGCACCTGAATTTCCATCTGTTGGCTGCTAGCCTGGAGTGGCTTCAGCTCAAAGTTGGAAATGGTCTTAAACTCCCACTTCTTCGACTTCACCACCGACACAACCAACTTGCAGTCCACCTTTCGTGGAGTCACCAGCTTGTTGGTTGGACATGCTGCATGGGCAGACTCATTGGCCTCTCTTTGTGCCTTGGTCTCCTGCAGCCCTGTCTCCCCTATCACCACGGATACCCTTGTCTTGGCGAAAAGGATTCCCAAGATCTTCTCCCATACGCCCTGGGATTTCTGCTCTGTATCCCTTGGGCGTGGTATAGGGTCCGCACGGCATAGGGATGCCACCTCGTGCACGATCTTGAGGACCATGGCCTCACGCTCATCGATTTTGGTGCCCCCGAGCACCTTGCTTGCCATGCCCCCGATCTCTTGCTCGACATATAAATACAACATCTCGCTGTCGACTTCTCCATCCCCGTTCAGAGCTTTCTCCTTTAGAGGCGTGAGGAGATCGACTAGGAACTGAGGAAGATCAGCAAGAGTTGGGTTTCTGGTCCGCGAAGTCAAGCCAGGAAGCGTCTTCCCAAAAACCTCTGCAGCATCCTCCATGTCAATATGCGCAATAGATGAAGCTGCAACATATATGTCTTTTTGCTTGGTTTTGGTCAGTTTGTCGAAGTTTCCTAGCCGGTTGGCAGCGTATTGGAAAAGGTTTCTTTGGAGAGAGCTTTGCATTACAGGCGCCAATGGGATGGTGTATGGGCGATCGTGTGCAATGTCATAGAGTGCTTGAAATATACCATAGAATGGGTGCTCTCGGTCTTGATCATTAAAGTCTGTTTTTAAATCTAAGACATCTTGGTTCAATTCAAGTGACTCTGCATGCATACTTTGGGTGGCACAGGTTGCGACCGCGCTGGTAGGGAGAATCGGAGCTTCTTCAGGCGTAGGGGATACAGTTGCTATTGGGATTACTGGACTTGTGGCTGGTGTTATTTCTGGTGAAGATGTTTCTCTCCTTGCAAAGGATCTTGGAATGTCAGAGGCTGTTGTAAATACAAAAGATCATGGAATAGTCAGGACGTGTATAAAAGTCTTAAGCGGTTATGCGGTCTGCTTCGGCGAGCATTATTTATGTTAACCAACAGCAATAATAGTAACAATATAATATATACTTATTCTTACCAGTTCTTGGTGGCAACATAACACATGAAAATGTTTTTCTGGGAGATTTTCCTTGCTCTAAATACCAAATAATGCGAAATGTTACTACAAGAATGGGAAAATGAACATAGTTAATTATGAAGGTTTTGGAATATGACAAGGATACCTTGAAGTCGCTTGCCAACATTCTGAGTGATGGAATTTGAGACATATCTTGTTTGTTTGAGTGCATCCGATCGGAGGACATTGATATGGTCATTCTAAAGTAAAATTAGCATCAGAAATGGTTTAATAATCCATCCTACAGTTGTTTTAAAATATATATATATATATATATAGCAATCTCCCCCAAATTCAACATGACCCGTCCGTGAGTCAACTTGGGGATAGTCGATATCGTGGAGACCCTTGGTTGTAAATTCACAATTGTGTGCTCAATAAAAAATATTGTCGTCGAATTCACAAGTATTGGATTCTTTATACTTACAAGCTGTGCATCCTGTTCCTCTTGTGCCCTCTTACTCCCCCAATATTGATTCCGGGCAGACCTTGTTTCATTCCACGAACCAACAAGACGCCGGTACAGGGAGTAATTTTTTTTTTGAACTTGTGGAAGAATAATAGTTTTCCATTGGAAGGTAGCTTGTGACTTTTGACTCGAAAAAAACCCACAGAAAGCGAAGAAATCAATTGCATCGTATTGCTCTAATGAGCGTTGCTCCACATAGCGCTCATGCGGAAGTTGAGACATTGTTTTTTTTTTTTTCGTAGCTTTCTTAAAAAAAAAAAAGCAAATAAACATAGTGTTATTTGTTTGCAATATATGACCCATTAATCCACCCTATCTAATTTAATGAAGTGTTAGTTATTATTGAAGCTTTGGATGACGCCACTAAGGTCAACCAGAGTTCCGAATATGCCGATAGTAGTGGCAAAATTAACCATGACTGGAAAGGGACTCAGCCGAATAAGTCCTCAGACACCCAGCCAACCTGGGCAGAAGTGCATTGATCTCATTGCTTGCTCTGTAGCACGAGTCAAGCCCCCGCGTCAGAGCGATCCCATGCGCTTTGAATAGTACTAAATTACGAATACATTATGTCAACGAATAAGGAATACCTACCCTAAATATCCAAATGAACGATAATATCGCAAGGCAGGTGAATATAAATGTAAATGTAAATGTGAATATGAAAGAAAGTGGTGAGTGAATAAGGAAGAAGATATTTGATTAGTGTAAGGGATGGGGGGTTGGAATAGCTTGAGCACGGTAACGATGTCAAATGAGAAACTTTTTGTTTAAGTGCTGCGCATCACGTAGTGTTGAAGACCTCAAAATGAGGTTTAAAAAGAAAACTATACATGTACCTGCATTTTACAATATTTACCTTTTGGGCACTGATGTACTGAACATCCGTACTTGAAGTTTTATTCAGTAAATTTTTACTTATTATTATTCACTTAAACATCGCGCTAGACTAGTTTAGATTTTGGAGTCAGCAATCTTTATGCACATGCTGAAACCCCATTTTCTTCGCGCAATATCTTTTTCTTCGCCCTTACTTTTATCCTTGAGTTTCCTTATGGATAGGAGGCACCGTTCGCCAGTGGTCCCACGACAACAAATGTCACGATAGGCACCCAAGTTATCTGTTGATCTGTACGGTTTTTAAAGTTAGTCCAGAAATTCAGGGGCAAAAGATTAGAGAGGATGGATACAGGAGACGAAAATAAACAGAACTTACAAATTTTTTGTGGGTGTGCCGGCACCCAAATACTTGTGTCTAGCATCGTGCGCGCTTTGCAGCCGGAGCAGGCGACTCTTCCGTGAGCCTGTACTTTGCAGGTCTCTCTTGCCTCTCAATTTGAGCAAGACCGATTTTTGCGATGTTTTCCGCCCCTACTGCGTCACGGTCGAAGAATACCTTACATGTCCTGCAATATTTAGAGCGAGGGTACAGCGTCTCTAAAAAGCTATCGCAGAGGGGTCGGGGACAGCGGGCGCTGGTGTAAAATTCGTGCGCTCCTACAGCGAAGTGTCCTCGTGCTTTGACCTAAGCGTTTCAAATGGCAGTCGTTTATTAGCAAGGGTTTTATGGCTTTCCAGCTTTGCTTACTTTTTTAAAAAAAGCCATACCTGTGTGACAAGATGTCTCGTTATAGCAGTGTGCTTGCTGGGAACTCCTTTACTACTTTCAAAGGACCCTAGGCCGACGACAAGTACTCCTTTATCCCCAAGCATCTTCAACACTCGCTGTACCGCGTAGTCGAACGTAGCTCGTTGAGCCTTTCGTAGGTCCCATTTTTTTTTCAGGTGCCATCTGGACTCATAGAACTCTTGAAGCACATCCAAATTCGTTGATCCTGTCTGTGTCTGAGACTCCTCGTTCATCCATTGAAAGTACTCATTATACGTATCCCTTCCAAACACAGGGATGGCGCTCTCAACCTCAATCATTCCTTTTTCACGCTTCCTTTTGTTCAACAGGTGATTGAAGCGGAGGACGGGGAGGTACAAGAACCTGCTTCTCACCTTTACCGTTTGCCGCAAGTTAGGGTTGTGAGGATCCAGGGAGGAAAACGTAAGGGCGTTAACAATACCAGGATCACATCCGACGATAGTTGTGGTGTTTGCGGATGGGCATCGCCCTGGTTTGTTGAATGTGAGCTCAACGTTTTCAAGCAGCTTGGAGCTCCTCTTCCAGTTTATGTCTGCGTAGTCTTCATCTGTCAGGTCTTCACCGGCCGCCTTTGAACACATCGTGTTGAGAAATCCCTGAGAAAGCTCCAGTTCTTGGCTGGGGTCTTCTTCATGTACGTCAGACTGCTGCTGTCTCTTCGTCTGGGTTGTGTCATAGGCAAGTAGATTCAGAACTAGACCGTTGGTAGAAATCGTTCCTTTGAGTTTGAACCGAGTTAGATCTTTGTCTTGATATCCACGAACCATGCGATCACCTCCAATGTCACAAAAGAGAGCCTGAATCAAAACCCCTTTTGTTCCCTGTACACACTCAAACATTGCAGTCTTGGAAGGATTGTCGAGAGGCAGAATACGCTCCAGCAGCTGCTTGGTATCTTCGTTCGCCCAGAGGATGTCAACTAGGGCGTGTTCAGACAGATACACATACCCGGGTGACCAGGAGGACGTAGGAAAGTCTGAGTATTTTTTCACTTTTTTGTTCTCCCGCAAAAAAAACTCAATGTCGCTCATATCTTCGTTTGTTTTCTCGACATCAAACTAGAAAAAAAAATAAAAAAAAGAGTCTGAATAAAGAGCATTCGATTGCAGAATATGCATGGAAATACCCCTATACAAGCTATACCATTGCGTTCCTGTAGTGCTGCCTTAATGATGTCTGTACTTGGCCCATTAGTAAGTCTGACGCTCTTGGAAATGTGATCTTTTTGGGATCAAAGCCTTGGAAGTCCCCCAATGTGATGTCTATATCCTTTATTGGGGAAAGTTCAGTGGTGACCTTGAAATGTTCATAAGCGAGGTGATGATGGGGCGTTTCTACCGCCTTTCCTTGTTTTTTTGCCCTCGCGTAAGCTGAATTGGGGCCACCTTGACCACTCAAAAGAAGGGTGGCGAGACGGAAGGAATAATCATTGCTATCCAAGACCTCGTCCAGTGCCTTTTTCCTCGACTTTGCTGCCCCTGGTAACCGCATGATCCTCTCAATGTCCAAGGCAATCGCCCAGTATGCATAGCGGCGTAGTCGGTTGAGGACAACAACTGCCCCTCGGATCTGGCTTGCAATACTATCCCTTTCATCTGCGTCCAGTCCGCCTTTCCTTGCCACGGAGGCCTTAAGGGACCCAATTGTTAAGGCCTTGATAGGGTGCTTACTGCTGTAGCTGTGATCAACCTTCGTAGCATCCTTCAAGTTCCTAATTGGTGCACCTTCTTTTTTAGCCCTGTGGGGCTTCTTGCCTTTGTGCTTCCGCTTTTGTTTTTTCTGTTGCTTCTTTTTTGCCTTTCTCCGACGTGGTGGATGCTTAAGGCCTCGCCTATCGTGCTGACGGCAGTTACTGATATCAACTGTGCGCCCATTCAATATGCTCGGCTTGTCAGAAAAGATGGGCCGGAACTGGTTCCTATGTGCCCCTTCCGCTATATAGAATGATGGTACGCCTCTACATTATTCAAGAAAGGGACTAACGATTAGTATTGGGGACGTCTGGTTTCAAGGCCAAAAACTATAGCTTGAGCTTTCTTACGTTCTGCGGCGCTGCGCTCGCCTTTGCTGAGCCATTCTATGGCGAAGATCCTTTCCATTGAGTAGACGCTGCTTGAAGTTATCGAACTCATTGTTCGATGGTAACGCTTGGCCCAACGTTTGATGGCCGGAAGTAAAAATGCGGGGAGCTACACTGAAACGGCCTTCCCTAGAGGCTACGTTCCTTCCCAACACCTTATTAGCTTCCCTGAGGTAATCTTGAAGCATTTTATTGTAGTTCTCGTTCCACGCAACCTTTCGAATTAATCGAAGATTAGTAATCGGGCCTAACGTCTCGAGGTTCCTTGAGTAGTCATTGCCTGCGATGGCACAGAATAACACCAGATGCGCGTGTGTTGGCAGTCTTAGTGCTTGGATAACGTTGTCTACATCGTAAACCCCAAACTTCCGTCTACGGTGCGGAAGGGGTCGCACTAGGAAGCAGACTCGTTCGTACGCAAAAAAATCAGAGTCTTGGGATATCACGATCCTATCATTCTCCTCATCATGGCACCCTATGCATGGGTCCGCTTCATATGCACACAGACAGACATCGAAGACAGAACTAAGGCCTGTTGCCAGCTGATCCTTGTCCTGGACGCTCAGGGTGTGGACTTCTCGAAGACCCTTCTGGATGCGCCTCATGACTTGAGGACGAGTCCATACCGAGAATTTCTCTCGAAGATGCTCATATTGTTCTCCAAAGCGTCCATATTTTTTTGTCTTATGGCTTGCCGTTCTGTCCTTGCTTTTTCTTTCTCAGTACAAGATTCCCCATCAATATGTATAGTCAGGTTGTCCGTTGTGAAAAGATCCTTTATCTCGAGTGCCAGGGACCTTCCTACATCAATGATGGTTTCGTTTTTCATCTTTGCATGGACGACTCTGCGGAGGATGTCGTAATAGAACGTACCGAGGAGATCTAAATGAACAGAATGGTCAGGATTTGCCGCCAAGAAAGTGCCCACGTCAGTTTCCGAAGGTAAAACCCCGCGATCCGCAACCAGTTTGAAGAAGGACTTCAGCCCCATGGTCAATATCTAAGCGAAAAGAGAAAGAAAAAAGGAAAAATGGTGGTGATGAAAAGAAATGAAAAAAAAAAAAAAAAAAAAAAAAAAAAAAAAAAAAAGAGAGCGACAAAGGTATAAAATGATGAGCTTTTTTATGGTGTAAAGATTCAAAGCGAATAGATAAAGAATATTGAGGGAAAGATATAGGAACAAGTGGCAGTGGTAAAAGGGATGGGACTTTGAAGGAGGAAGACAATGATCCCTTTTTATATCCTGGATTGATGATGAGTTTTATCATTGTCTCATATAGTTTTGATATCGATCCTTTGCTTCACAGGCCACATCAATCTTTATTCAGTTCCTTTGTTTGGATTGGGGTTTTGTCCCAGTCAATAGCAGAGATTGACAAATAAATACAAGCTCTCGCATGAACAGCAGATTGGAAACAATAGCATTGAAATACCAAAGTGAGCATTCGAAAAAATCATCTCCATATACAGCATACAGTGTCGATGTCAATCCTTTTTACACAATTTTTTTTTTTTTTTTTTTTTTTCAGTTTCTTTTGTTTGCACTCGCCCTTGCTTTGTGCTTTGTGCTTTGTGAGGAATTTAATGAATAAAAGAAGATTTATAATTTTGAACAGGGGTAATAAATGCATTGACAGATATGACTTGGTGATTATATCCTTGTCAAAGGTAACAACTAAAGAAAAAAAAAGTCTTTTTTATCAGAGAATGGGTTCAGATGTCGTTCTTTGCTCCAACAGCCCCAGCACTATTGCGTTAAAGCAGAGATATTCGTTGGCTCTCAGGTTCCGGCATCAATGGCGGAGATAGGTGATGTGCTTATTGCTTGGAGTAAAAGCTAGCTAAGCACCCTTTCTTACTGGACGGTGCCTTGTTAATGGTGATATTGCGCAGCGCCTTGTGGATGGAGGGAGAGCAGAAGCGAGAGTGGTGGTTTTTGGCGGTCGTTTGGTGTGTGTATGTGCGAACTTGATAGTTGATACCAATCGCCAAAATATATGCATTTAGAATTACAGAAGCGAGATTAATACCGACGCGTTTCATCCTTTCCTAGGGATAGAAGGCATGTGCAGACAACAAATAAACACAGCAACTGTTTGCTCACATACATTTTTTTCACCGTTGTGTCTGTATGTCTTTTAAGCTTTCTGTCTGGCCGTTTAACACAAGGAACCCTCAGAAAAAGAAATACCTCGCATGATTGGCGCCAGGTCTGAAAACAACAATAATGCAATGCTGTACGTGGAAGATAGGGTCTAGAAACTATACCATTGATCACAACTGCTACTCATGCTCTCTTGCCAAGGACTTGAACAGGCATACCAACCCCTTCTTCCTTGCTCTCATAACCGCTCACATCCTTTCGATGCATTCTTTCGCCCTTTATGTCCACTACATCTGAACCACACAGTTCACCACTCACTCCAACAGAGATATTTGTATCATCTTGGGTATGATATGTTGCTGTGGTTCCCTCTGGTTTCAACAGGCCCAACAAACTCTATTAGCAGTGTTTACCAACCCAGATATATCAAGAAGACGAGGAAGCAAATGATGTGACAAATCAAGTCTTGCCGAGCAAACTCTATGGTGCGGTAGAATGAATCAACTCAGATTGCCCTCCTTTCAAGTCGATACTATGGCGAATATCATCACTTCTATTTCTATTACACCAGTCAATAAATAAACAACACAATGGGCCCCCAAGAGGATGCTAGTGTCATGCAAAAGCCTTCAGGAGTTTTTTATTGGCACAGATAAAGAAGCCAGGATAGCTCCATGGCAGTTTAGTTTTCGGTCATTTATTTCGACATCGAAATAAAATTTCAAGGCAATGCCCATGAATTGCTGGATTTTAAGTCCATTTATAATGGCAAATTTGCCAGGTTGACGGTTTAAGGGATAGTAAAATTAGACACTCATAATTACTGCTGAAGTTCAACTGAAGCGTCTAGGAACTATACTTGATAGCAATATACGAACTGTTTAATAAAATGAATGCCATAGCAAAATAAATCGATCAGGAGGTTGATAGATTGACTGATTGGTGGAATCAATATAAAATGACTGGACTTACTACGTGAGCTTACAATATGAATAATTCATAGCATTCTTAGGCCTTCTTATTGATGCAAAATGAATGAATAGCTCACTGGGTGTAGTGTGTGGACTCCGTAATCTTTCCTAACCTCTACATTGTCTAGTTAAAATCCAATATCCTCTTCTCCGAAGATCTGCTTAAAGCCCTTCAGTGCGATAGTTCTCGGCCAAGAGCATATGAGTGTCCACGCCATGCCGAGTAGGCCGCCAGAAGATGGTCTAAAAAAAATAAAAAAAAAAAAAGGTTCGTGCTGGATAAAGTCATAATTACGCGCTCCAAGAACACAATCACTGCGTCCTGATCACCAACAATGTGTCATGTGCATGCTGCCCGTCAACCATTCTACAGCTTCCAATCGATGCTGCAAATAGGTCATCTGTTTCTGCTAAACTGCTTCCAATCCCCAAAGCCTACTGGTAAGAGACTCATTCATATACATAACTACTGTTAGCTATAAATTATTAATTGCTAGTTTTTATTTATTTTTTTAAAGCCTGTATCCATACTATAATGCAGGGCTCCAAGGGCCCAACTTCTTCGGACTCATGGCTAGCAAAGTGCTCGGCGGCATGGTTGTGTCGGGGTGAAGTCAAAGAAGTGGGAGTTCAAGATCATTTCCAACTTTGAGCTGAAGCTACTCCATCACCATAAAAAAAATCTATCAATAAACAAGAAGTATGGCGATCGCCTAAATACGTTGATGTGTTTCTAACCATTACTGTCACTAGATTGTAGCTGGATGTCGCGCTCAAAAACCTAAGTTGACCTACAGTGATGAATCTTTTTTTTTGTTGGATGTTAACAAGTTCAATAGGAGCTCCTGTGCTTCTCACCAACACAGGATTATCTTTTGTAAAAGTGCCTGTAAACTGTTGTCTCTCCCTTCGAGTACCAGGCGCTTACTACATGCTGCTATATCCAATGTATAGACAGCGGGTAATAAGGATTAATCTATTTGGCAGCCCATACCAAATATAGTAATTTTTGCCTCTATTTGGCAGCCTACTTCTGGGGCTGCCACTTAACTTCGCACTCTTGGGTGGCAGCTGGGCTGCCAAATACACTACTTTTTTTTTTTTTTTTTTTTTTTGATAACAGTGTCATAACATCAGTGGTAAAACAGGCAGCGTTCTGTGGATACATTGCCTTGCACAGCTAATGCCGCCGGAGGTACTAAGGGCAGCGGCGATGACATCTTCACAAAACAACCTTCAATGTACACGGTTAGGGAATGATTTATTGAAGACGTCTAGGTAGCAGGTGAGACGCGTTTGCTCCGAGCGAAAACCTCTCATAGGCATTGATCTCCAAATGGCACCTCCAAAACTGTATGAGCGACCTACTTGAAAAAAAAAAGTCATTAGTTTTCTAAATGAGACAAGACAATGTCGCTACACATAACTATGACGTAGAAGACGGGAGCTTTATTAATTTGAAGTATGAGCGTTATAAACATATACGGTTCCTAGGAATGAAAAAAAAAAAAAAAAAAAAAAAATAGTTAGAGGCCAAATAACGCTGGGTAGGCTGCCAAGTAAATAATGAATGTTATTTGGCAACTGGGCTGCCAAATAGATTGTGAAACGAAATTGCTCACCTGTGTCCATTCAGATGGACACAGGCGGACACAGGTGGACACAGAAGGATACCAAGTCACAAAATTTTTATATTTCGCTTCACAAATCTTTTTCCACAAAATGGATTTGTGAAGCGAAATAGACAAAATCTTTTTATGGTAGAGACAGTGTTAATGATTAAGACAGTTTTTATATTGATGAAGTATTCAATTATTTCTGCTATAGTGCGTTGGTAGCCGAGTCGAGTTAAAAATGCTTTGATAGCGCTTTGATGGTGTTTTGTCTTGTTAATAGTGTTGACGATAATGCTTTTTTCTGGATGATACTTATGCTAAACACCTTGGAATATCACAAATTTCACGACAATGGATTGCTTGTACATTGTATTTTCTCAGCCTCTTTTGGCTCAAGGATGCAGCCAACAGTTTTCTGCCTCTTGTAGCTACCTTCCCAAGTGGAATATCGTCCAGGCTTAAGCCTCTTTCGTAGGCTTCCGAGACCCCTGCATATCGGCCAGAGTGCGTAATTTTGGCCGAATGCACGTCGCAGGCACGCATTACAGCCGCCGTAGTGCTCATTTGGGTTCGGCCAACAAGCGCTTCCTTTCGGTTCTCTAACCGTTCTTGGCTTGTGCCACCCCCTGTTAGCACCTTGATGCTGTACCACTCGTCAGGGTCCGCAAAATTGAGAAGAGGCTCCTTGAACACCTACCTACAATAGGGAAAAAAAAAAAAAAAAAAAAAAAAAAAAAAAATAAGGATATATGTCACTTCGTGTAATTGAATGAGAAAAAATCATACGCTCGCGTCAAGGCTGACGGCATCATTTACCTGGAACCGTTCTAGTATATAAAATGCAAACCCGCCCACGGTGCACCTTAAGAACAGCTTATGTCGATAAGCTGTCGCATAGAGTTCGACACCTTTATGGTTTGTCTTTCCACGTGTGATGCAGAAGACAAGCCCCGACGCCAGCTTTGACCCTGGCGCGGGGTGACGGGTCTGAATATTGAATGTGTTAGCCAGGTTCAAGTTTCGGATATCCTCATCCCGCAGCAACATATGATGGCGTGCAAGGAGGCATAGCCTCTCCCTCATATATTGAAATCGCGCAACACTGTCGTAAGGTCGCCTGCCGCTTACTCCAACCGTCGGAAGGTCGCCTGCCGCTTACTCCAACCGTCGGAAGCATGCGCCATGTAAAGGCCAACATACGCAGGTACATTTTAGTGTTGTAAGGTTCTCGTACGGCACAGGTGGCAGTGCGGGATAAGGTGCCTGTCGTTACTTTGTGATGGACAAGTTTCTCTCCATAATTTTTGATCGCCTCCGCTAGTGGTACATCCGTTCTTGGGTTTGGGGCGGGATTGGGATACGGAGCTGTCAAAGAAGACTGTTGCCTCCATAAGTATTGCAAAGCCTTCTTAACATTTGCGACTGTCCCCAGCCTGAGAGGAACAAAGACATTTTTGCTGCCATGTTTGTCCTCTGGTGCTTGCAGGATAACTACAAACGCGAAAGTATATCCAAAAAAAAAAAAAAAAAAAAAAAAAAAAAAAAGTAATTGTATAATAAAAAATATCAACCAAATTGCAACAATCAAAGATACATTAAGGTGGATGCAGGATTAAGGAATGATTTATTAAGTCATAATTTAGTAGGCTATTTATATTGATAATTAACACTGAATTGCAGCCATGGTGTCTTGTCACCTGGGGTACGCGTGATAGCGGAGCCTTCCCAAAGGTTTGGATCCCAGTACTGACAATTTATATATTAATACATGGTTATCTTTACATACCTTGTTCTCTTTCATTTTCAGTCCTGATAACGGCTGCAGTCTTCCGCTTCGGCGTGATGTTCTTGCTTGAACCCCCAACAGTTACAGCTTCATGTGATGCTCGCTCCTCATCATTCAATGCTATATCAATCTGCCATTGATGTGGGTCGACTCCTTCAGGTGGCTCCATATTATCCCAGGAGAGAGGAGCCTTCTTACCTCTCTGTGCTAATGACCTCAGCTGAAGCTCCAGATCTTCATCCTGTTCCTGTTTCTGTCCTTGTTCCTGTCCCTGCCCCTGACCCTGTCTCCGTTCCTGACCCTGTTCCTGACCCTGTTCCTGACCCTGTTCCTGACCCTGTCCCTGTCCCTGTTGTTGACCTTGGTCTATGCTTTGGCCGTCGTCGTCATCAACTTGCTCGCTATTATCTAATGTCTCCAGTCTCTGCTCCATGTCGCTTAGTTCATGTTCGTCGATATCTGCCTCGACTAATTCGTCGATCTCTTCTCCCTCATAGACTGCGTCTTCCCCAGCCTGAGAATTCGAAGAATCTCCTCCACCTTGCTGGGCATACCCAATAGCGCCACGATAGCAACGATCTGTGCCGATCAATCGCTTCACTGTTCGCTTGAAGACAACCGTTGTGAAGTATTCAAGCATGCGTTTCGCATCGACGCTACAGTCACCTTGATAATTTTCATTGCAGTATTGCTAAAAACAAAAAAGAGAATTAGCCAAGTCGTCTAGTTTGCTAGCCTGTCTGAGATAGCTCATAGCCACATTTTGATGATCAAACATACCTCCCACAGCCGGAGCTATGTCTTATATTGATTCACTGTCGTCGATGAATCTGGATCATCTAAAATCATCTACAGCACACTTCTCGCCGACTCCTTCCGTGCGTTCGCCAGCGCCAGCTCTTCCTCTGTCAATGGGCCGGAGTGAAGGAAATTTGAGGATAAAGAATCAGCCTCACAACGCCTAGGGCGCTTAAAAGACTTTGCACTAACTCTAACAGTCTGTGCCACTGGTGAAGGCTCTGGAGTCGTTTCGTCAGTCAGAATAACTCTTTTTCTCCTCGGTGCTGCACGAGTGGATCCAGTGCGAGTACTTGACTTGGTTGGCTTCGTCTGACTGGTGCTTTGTTCCAAATCCATGCAGGTGAAATTGGATAAAATCTTTTCGTTGTTGTTTGTCATTTTGAAAGTGAGCAAGCAGGAATGAACCTTTGAAAATGCGAATGTGCCGTTATTTTTCTCAGCTTTAGTCAGGGGAGAGGGTAAGTCTACTCTGTGTATTGTAGGTTTTATTGTTTTATTGTGTATATGAATGTATGGAGGAATGAAGGCGTGAAATAAAGAAGAAAGAAAGAGATCTTTAGCATGCCATGATGACATTGTTAAAATTTCGATGGATTTGATGTCAATTCAAATTTCAGGACAAGTGTCGGAGTAAAAGCCACAAAACGGACACATGTCTTGTACGTACAGACATGAAACATAATACCCTTAAATGGAAAAAGGGCTGGATTTGGCATCATAATCCATTATAGATTGTGAAACGAAATTGCTCACCTGTGTCCATTCAGATGGACACAGGCGGACACAGGTGGACACAGAAGGATACCAAGTCACAAAATTTTTATATTTCGCTTCACAAATCTTTTTCCACAAAATGGATTTGTGAAGCGAAATAGACAAAATCTTTTTATGGTAGAGACAGTGTTAATGATTAAGACAGTTTTTATATTGATGAAGTATTCAATTATTTCTGCTATAGTGCGTTGGTAGCCGAGTCGAGTTAAAAATGCTTTGATAGCGCTTTGATGGTGTTTTGTCTTGTTAATAGTGTTGACGATAATGCTTTTTTCTGGATGATACTTATGCTAAACACCTTGGAATATCACAAATTTCACGACAATGGATTGCTTGTACATTGTATTTTCTCAGCCTCTTTTGGCTCAAGGATGCAGCCAACAGTTTTCTGCCTCTTGTAGCTACCTTCCCAAGTGGAATATCGTCCAGGCTTAAGCCTCTTTCGTAGGCTTCCGAGACCCCTGCATATCGGCCAGAGTGCGTAATTTTGGCCGAATGCACGTCGCAGGCACGCATTACAGCCGCCGTAGTGCTCATTTGGGTTCGGCCAACAAGCGCTTCCTTTCGGTTCTCTAACCGTTCTTGGCTTGTGCCACCCCCTGTTAGCACCTTGATGCTGTACCACTCGTCAGGGTCCGCAAAATTGAGAAGAGGCTCCTTGAACACCTACCTACAATAGGGAAAAAAAAAAAAAAAAAAAAAAAAAAAAAAATAAGGATATATGTCACTTCGTGTAATTGAATGAGAAAAAATCATACGCTCGCGTCAAGGCTGACGGCATCATTTACCTGGAACCGTTCTAGTATATAAAATGCAAACCCGCCCACGGTGCACCTTAAGAACAGCTTATGTCGATAAGCTGTCGCATAGAGTTCGACACCTTTATGGTTTGTCTTTCCACGTGTGATGCAGAAGACAAGCCCCGACGCCAGCTTTGACCCTGGCGCGGGGTGACGGGTCTGAATATTGAATGTGTTAGCCAGGTTCAAGTTTCGGATATCCTCATCCCGCAGCAACATATGATGGCGTGCAAGGAGGCATAGCCTCTCCCTCATATATTGAAATCGCGCAACACTGTCGTAAGGTCGCCTGCCGCTTACTCCAACCGTCGGAAGGTCGCCTGCCGCTTACTCCAACCGTCGGAAGCATGCGCCATGTAAAGGCCAACATACGCAGGTACATTTTAGTGTTGTAAGGTTCTCGTACGGCACAGGTGGCAGTGCGGGATAAGGTGCCTGTCGTTACTTTGTGATGGACAAGTTTCTCTCCATAATTTTTGATCGCCTCCGCTAGTGGTACATCCGTTCTTGGGTTTGGGGCGGGATTGGGATACGGAGCTGTCAAAGAAGACTGTTGCCTCCATAAGTATTGCAAAGCCTTCTTAACATTTGCGACTGTCCCCAGCCTGAGAGGAACAAAGACATTTTTGCTGCCATGTTTGTCCTCTGGTGCTTGCAGGATAACTACAAACGCGAAAGTATATCCAAAAAAAAAAAAAAAAAAAAAAAAAAAAAAAAGTAATTGTATAATAAAAAATATCAACCAAATTGCAACAATCAAAGATACATTAAGGTGGATGCAGGATTAAGGAATGATTTATTAAGTCATAATTTAGTAGGCTATTTATATTGATAATTAACACTGAATTGCAGCCATGGTGTCTTGTCACCTGGGGTACGCGTGATAGCGGAGCCTTCCCAAAGGTTTGGATCCCAGTACTGACAATTTATATATTAATACATGGTTATCTTTACATACCTTGTTCTCTTTCATTTTCAGTCCTGATAACGGCTGCAGTCTTCCGCTTCGGCGTGATGTTCTTGCTTGAACCCCCAACAGTTACAGCTTCATGTGATGCTCGCTCCTCATCATTCAATGCTATATCAATCTGCCATTGATGTGGGTCGACTCCTTCAGGTGGCTCCATATTATCCCAGGAGAGAGGAGCCTTCTTACCTCTCTGTGCTAATGACCTCAGCTGAAGCTCCAGATCTTCATCCTGTTCCTGTTTCTGTCCTTGTTCCTGTCCCTGCCCCTGACCCTGTCTCCGTTCCTGACCCTGTTCCTGACCCTGTTCCTGACCCTGTTCCTGACCCTGTCCCTGTCCCTGTTGTTGACCTTGGTCTATGCTTTGGCCGTCGTCGTCATCAACTTGCTCGCTATTATCTAATGTCTCCAGTCTCTGCTCCATGTCGCTTAGTTCATGTTCGTCGATATCTGCCTCGACTAATTCGTCGATCTCTTCTCCCTCATAGACTGCGTCTTCCCCAGCCTGAGAATTCGAAGAATCTCCTCCACCTTGCTGGGCATACCCAATAGCGCCACGATAGCAACGATCTGTGCCGATCAATCGCTTCACTGTTCGCTTGAAGACAACCGTTGTGAAGTATTCAAGCATGCGTTTCGCATCGACGCTACAGTCACCTTGATAATTTTCATTGCAGTATTGCTAAAAACAAAAAAGAGAATTAGCCAAGTCGTCTAGTTTGCTAGCCTGTCTGAGATAGCTCATAGCCACATTTTGATGATCAAACATACCTCCCACAGCCGGAGCTATGTCTTATATTGATTCACTGTCGTCGATGAATCTGGATCATCTAAAATCATCTACAGCACACTTCTCGCCGACTCCTTCCGTGCGTTCGCCAGCGCCAGCTCTTCCTCTGTCAATGGGCCGGAGTGAAGGAAATTTGAGGATAAAGAATCAGCCTCACAACGCCTAGGGCGCTTAAAAGACTTTGCACTAACTCTAACAGTCTGTGCCACTGGTGAAGGCTCTGGAGTCGTTTCGTCAGTCAGAATAACTCTTTTTCTCCTCGGTGCTGCACGAGTGGATCCAGTGCGAGTACTTGACTTGGTTGGCTTCGTCTGACTGGTGCTTTGTTCCAAATCCATGCAGGTGAAATTGGATAAAATCTTTTCGTTGTTGTTTGTCATTTTGAAAGTGAGCAAGCAGGAATGAACCTTTGAAAATGCGAATGTGCCGTTATTTTTCTCAGCTTTAGTCAGGGGAGAGGGTAAGTCTACTCTGTGTATTGTAGGTTTTATTGTTTTATTGTGTATATGAATGTATGGAGGAATGAAGGCGTGAAATAAAGAAGAAAGAAAGAGATCTTTAGCATGCCATGATGACATTGTTAAAATTTCGATGGATTTGATGTCAATTCAAATTTCAGGACAAGTGTCGGAGTAAAAGCCACAAAACGGACACATGTCTTGTACGTACAGACATGAAACATAATACCCTTAAATGGAAAAAGGGCTGGATTTGGCATCATAATCCATTATAGATTAATCCGGGTAATAAGCCCTCAAAAGAAAAGAAAAAAACACTCGCCGTGCAAGTAAAACAGGAACGGGAACCATGAAATTGGTCATCCTAAGTAAAAAGGATGAAGTTATTTGTACGGGCCCGTGCAAATATCTTTTTCCAAGTAAAAATAATGAAACGGTAAAAGATATCCGAAAACCCGGATTTGAACCAGGGACCTAGAGATGACAGACAAACTACAGTCTCCCGCTCTACCAACTGAGCTATTTTCGGATGCTCTGAAGTTTATCGATCTGCTACAAATATATAACTATATTATTATGCATAACAAGCCACTCACGTGTTTATTATAAAAAAGGAAATAATATGCGTTTGTGGCTGTTGAGGTATAGGTATAAAAAGCAATAGCATCATCGCTTGCATTCCATTCAAATTCTCCATTTTATTCTTCCTTCATACAATTTCGTTTTTTTTTCAACAACTGATAAACAATTAAAGATTTTTTCAATTTTTTCTGCATCATGTCTCTTTGCAAGCAAAATTTCGCCTCTGCCAGTGAAGAAGCTATTAACTACCAGGTAACTATGCAGATAAAGAAAAAGAAATAATAATGTGTAGAGCCGAAAATATATATATATATATATATAATATTGTCACTCAAAGACTTTTTTATAAAACTAATATTTTTATTATTGGATATTTACTCTTATAGATAAGTCAAGAGCTTCAAGCATCACAAGTCTATCTTTCATTAGCCTCATGGGCAGACAGTTCCAACCAGGGCTTTCCAGGGCTCCAACAGTTTTTCAAGAAGAGTGCTGAAGAGGAGCGTGAGCATGCTCAGAAGCTTATAGAGTACCAGAATCGTCGTGGAGGTCGTGTCGTCCTTCAGACTCTTCAGGCGCCAGAAATGGATTGGAATTCTCCTCAGAATGCTATCGAGGCAACATTGCAGCTTGAAAAAGGTTTGTGCTTTTTCTTCACTTTGCTTTTTTTTTTTTTTTTTTGTTATTGTAAACAAAGGACAGCCAAGACTAACTGTGATTGTATGATGGTATTTTACTATATTTGTATTATAGATGTGAACAAGAGTTTGCTTAACTTGCACAAGGTTGCGGATGAAAGTAATGATTCTCAATTGACCGATTTTATCGCCTCAGTGTATCTTCCTGAGCAGGTAGACGGCATTAAGAAGATTGCCGATCTTTTAACTCAGCTGAACCGTGTTGGCGGAGATGGTCTCGGATGTAAGTTGCTCGTGAAAAAGATATTCTCACGCCACGATGGTGTCAAACTTTTTCTCTTCATGTTAGTGTTTTTGCTGTCTGCTGACCGCTGACTTTGTGTTGATTTTTTTTGGTTTTTTTAGTGTATCTTTGGGACCAAGAGTTGTTGAAGCAGTATTCCTGAGGCCTGAAACCTTAAACATTCGTCACATCCTCCTTCTCCTCCTCCAACTCTTCCCTATCTTGTAAATTATATGCAGGCTTTTGTTCAATTCTATCTACAATAAAAAGAAAAAAGAAAAAGAAAAAGAAAAAGTATAGTAGCATTACACATATACGCATGAGCTTCGCTATTCATTTTCATAGATGATATTTTCTTTCAAAAGAAAAAAAAGAAAAAAAAAAGAAATGGATATAGAAAGTCAAGATGCTTTAGCGTCTAATTTTTTACGAATTGTTATCGGATTAAGATCTACCATCTGTTTTTTTTTTTTTTTTTTTTTTTTTGAATAGTTCAGCTAAACTGATCACAAAGCAATTTGTTTTGTTCACGAGGTCCAAGTGTTTTTTTATGCAAAAGGCATAGTTTTCTTTTCACACAACAAATAAATCAAATAAACAGACAGGCAGGCAGGCAGACAGGCAGGCAGGCAGACAAAGGAGACACAGATGCCAAGAAAGGACAGAAAGATAGAATAGAAGGATATCAGTTGGACTAACCTACGCCAATCGGAGAAGCGGACATTCGGATGATAATATGAGAATGGAGGATTATTAATGCGCTCTATTGGGTTGGCGTTGAGCTAAGGATGGAAAAGGAAATAATATGCCGAGATCAAAAAGCTTTTTCGTGAATTGAGCCGAATTGATAAAAAACAAAGCGAAAAAGGGGGAACTTTCTTTTTTTTTTTTTTTTTACGCGGGGAGAGAGGGAGAGACAAAGAGACACAAAGAGAGATGAGTTTTGCATGAGAGGCAATTTCGGAAGACAGTTGCCTTTTTGGGCTCAGATTACGCAAACAAGTAAACAAAAAGCAAAAAACAAAAAGAAAAAATGGCGTGCGCGGAGTAGCAAATGTGTCTGGGACCACATTACAGCCTATACGCAATAAGTACACGCACAGTAATCTTTTTTTTTTTTTTTTATTTTATTTTTTTTTTTTTATTTTCACTATTTTAACTGCATTTGTGTCAATCTTTCGCTTGCATATGACTCGGTGCCGATAGACAAACAACTTGTCCTATTGTCCTGTTGTCCTGTTGTCCTGTTGTCGGAAAAACACAGCTTCATCTTTTTAGGATGTCCTTGCGGCATGACCTCTGTTTGAATTCATTTATTTAAAACTATATCCATTTCTACTTTTTTAGACTGTTATTTGAAACTCAACTCTAAAATGTTCTCTCCGCTTCCTTTCTTCACAAGTATAAATAGGTCACTACATCATTTCTCTCTCTCTCTTCTTTACACTTTTACACTCATACTCACTTACATTCACATCCACATCTTCTCCCCTCTCCTTAATCAAAAGTGAAATAACCACCATGTCTTTGGCAAAGCAGAACTTCTCTTCCGCCTGTGAGGAAGGCATCAACCATCAGGTACACCATTTACCTCTATCTAAACTTCATGGTCCATCGTTCCTGCACAGAGCTTTCGATGTTCTCAAGTTATAGTTATTAACTGCTCTTTTCCTTCTTTCCTCCCTTTTCTTTAACAGATCAACCAAGAACTCCAGGCTTCACAGGTCTATCTTTCCCTCTCTGCCTGGGCTGGTCATGTCAACCAGGCCCTTCCCGGTCTTGAGAAGTTCTTTAAAGAGAGCGCTGAGGAGGAGCGTGAGCATGCTCAGAAGCTCATTGACTACCAAAACCGTCGTGGTGGCAAGGTCATCCTTCAAACTCTTCAGGCCCCCGAATCTGAATGGTCTTCGGCACGTAACGCTATCGAGTCCACTCTTCAGCTTGAGAAGGACGTTAACAAGAGCCTGTTGAATCTTCACAAGATTGCCGAGGAGAACAATGACCCTCAGCTCTGTGACTTTATCGAGTCTGAATATTTGGAGGAGCAGGTCGAAGCCATCAAGAAGATTGCAGACCTTGTCACCCAACTTAACCGTGTCGGTGGTGATGGTCTTGGACTATACCTCTGGGATCAAAACTTGTTGAAGAAGGACCACTAAAATATCTTTTCTTCGCTTCTCTTTCATTTTTTTTCTCATCATCATCATCACCATTTCCTGCCCTCTCCGTCAAGCAATATTCCCATGCATCCCATCTGCACAAAATATATGAGTGCAACAACCTCCACCACATTGTAATATAGCACAATCTTTAAAAACTTTATAATAAAAAAAAAAAAAAAAAAAAAAAAAGAAAGCAGCTTAAACTTCATCTTTAATATCAATATGGCATTTCTATTGAATTGTATTCTTTCTCTTAACCTTCCTTGAACAATTGAAGACTCTGAAGAGTTTACATGAATTATGGTGGGAAAAAGGGGGCCGAGTCTCGGGAAAAAATTGCCTTTTCAAGAACTGTGCGCAGTAAACAGAACGAAAAATTATTTAGAGAGCAGTAAGTTGATCACTCCTGACTATCACCCGAGAGTTTGTTTACTTATCATCCAAAAAGAAGTTTAAGAAAGAAAGAAGGGTGTTTCATCGTATAAACTACGGAGATAAAAGAACCCACACGCCTTCTCCTCTAGAGTTTGCCAGCGTGAGTAATCAAACTACATGACATGTATCATGGGGGTAGTTTTGTGCTTGATAATCTCCATTTTTTTCCACATCGTACCGATTTTCGTCCACTCTCATGACCGACCACATATTATATCAATGTTAAATCTGTCTGCGATATACCTGATGATATATGAAATGATCATCTCGATGTTCATGAATGATACAGAGCATTTTATTAAACCTCAGTGGTGCTGATTCTTTTTTTTTTTTTTTTTTTTTTTTTTTTGCATCGGAACAATTATTTGAATGCTTGCATAAATAGAACAAGGGGCGGTTTGCATTATGAGAAAGTTTTGATCTTCAATTGCATGATCATTCCATGCAGTCTGTCTGAAACCCTTTAATATTGAGTCAGACTCATCTGTGGCGTACTTCTTCCCCCATTCGTCCATGTTTTTAGTACGTTCTCTCATTCTTCCATCACGCAAGCCTTTCTTCTTTAAATCTTCCAAACACTTGCATGTCTACATCCTCCTTCCTCTCCTTCCCTTTTACCTCTTCTTTACCTACCTAATCCCCTCTCCTTCTCCTTCCTTCCTTCCTTTTTTTTTTTTTTTTGCTCCGTGTAAAAACAGAATTCAGCCATGTATTCTGTTGGGAATTTTTTTTCAACTGTCACGAAATTTTATAATGAAATCAATCCTGCAACACTCTCAGGTGCCATTGACATTATCGTGGTCCAACAAGCTGATGGCGAACTTGCTTGTTCACCTTTCCATGTCCGCTTTGGAAAACTCAGCATTCTAAGACCGCAAGACAAAGCCGTTGAAGTTCGAGTCAATGGCGAAGTTGTTCCGTTTGCAATGAAAGTCGGTGACGCTGGCGAGGCCTTCTTTGTGCTCGAAACGAATGACTATGTGCCTGACGAGTTTGCAACTTCACCTCTCGCTGCCCCAGCAGATGAGAGCGACTTGGCACCGGTTGACTACTTTGATCTTAATAACGCACACCATCAACAGCGAGAGCAAGGCAAGTTATTGGAAGGCTCGAGTGGGCAATACCCACAAGGGGACGAAGGTAAATTAGTTATTTTTTTTTTAACAACTTTTTTTAATCACAGTTGAAGACAGAAATCAGATCACCGACATGTGTAATCGCAATATCTGCGTACATGTATGCATTGCTGGCTGTTCTTTAATGTCTGACATATGTCAGAGCACAAAAAGAAAATAAATTCGTAATTCAGATCCAGCTCAATCCCCAGCCCAGCAAGACATATGATCCGGAAAAGATTTTAATAATTACCACGGTCAAAACGAACGACGATCGAAAATGCTCATCATTCATTCATTCATTCATTCATCCCGTGCACATGTTTATCTATCTATAGACAACGGATATGTGAGCGCAGCAAGTGGTCATGGCTCGGCCTTTGAAGAAAGTCTAAAGGATGACAGCGATCATGAGTCTGTTACCTCGTTTACATCTCCTTCTACAAAAGCAACACAAGTTAATGGAGACGAATCAACTGAATCCTTTGAAAGGATGCCTGGATCCTTTGATCCACCACACGAAGCACTACAGGAGCCAGCATCGCCTCTTCCTTCATTACCATCTAATCCTCAATCATCCAAAAAAGGCAAACAGAGTGCAGATGCCACTCCTCCAGTTCTCAATAAGGTGAAATCTGGATTTCCCATCAATGACATCTTTCCAACAGTGGTTCACGAAGAACATCCAAATGAAGCTGAATTCAACGCTAGTCGTCGCTCAAGAGAACGTCGCAGAAGCGGTATGTGATGTTTAACTCTTAAGCCCTCTAATTAGAAAAGCTGTTAGTGCTATCCTTCTCTAACTTTTATTTTTTTATTTTTTTATTTTTTTATTTTATATATATAGAGGTTCTATTTGACATGACTGGATACAAAACTGACTCTTGTTCAGAGTCCTCCGACGATGAGAACGAACTTCCGCGAGGAATTCTATCTGACAGCGAGCGTCATAATCGTGGCTTGAGGAAAAGGTTTAGCAAGAAAAAATCCGATCTCACAAAAGATCAGCGGCAGAAACTTCTGGATGACATCAAGCAAGGCACCTTCTTAAAACCTGACGATAGCTTGGATTCTGTGCAAGCCGAGCGTCAAGGTAAGCTATAATACCGTTTTTTGTTTTTTGTTTTAATCTATTTCCGTCCTAGTTCCCCTTTTTGTTCGGACATTGAACTCAATTGCTACTTTTACTACATTTTTATCCCTGTTTCTTAGCTTCAAGAGCTCATCACAAGAAGAAACGAGCTGGTATTCCGAGTGGATGGCACGGACGGAAGGGAAGAAAGAGAGCGAATAGCATGCCAACTCTTGGTGAACCAGGTAAGCATATCATTCATGATTTCTCTGCAGTATCGGAAGTATTGAGGTTATATATACTATAACTTACTTATTTTTGTGTGCGTGATATCTAATTTTCTTGATAGATGTACCTCTTCCTACGTTTGCAAGAAATATCAAACGCCATCATGAGTCTCAACCCAAAAAAACAACGACAACAGCAGAGGACCCCCCAAAACGAGAGCCACGTCCAAGCGTCATGAGCGATACTGAAATGGAGGTTCGTAAAAAAAAAAAAAAAAAAAAAAAAAAAAACGGATAAATTTTTTAGCATAGCAACTAATCATATGTGCTCTGTAACGTAGTATGAAACAAGGGCAGCGCCCACAGGAACTCAAGGGAAAGAATGGACATGGGGGTGGGGCGGATTGCCTGTGAAACAAAATAATCCGGACGAAGAAGACGAGGTCAAGGAGGAGTCGCAAACAAAGACGCCGGAAGATCCAGTTGAAATTGAGACAAAGGAATTGCAGATGGGATCCACGACCTGTCGTGTAGCGATTAGTCTCTGTGGAGAGGTGGAGTTAGGCAAGAATTTGGTATGTTCATGCACACTGCGACCACTGGCTTTTTCTATAATTTTATTTTATTTTATTTTATTTCATTTCTGTGATCAATAACGCTGATGCTCGACTTGCTCCAATTACTTCTATAAAGGTCGCTGCTCACAAGGCTTTTAAAAATGCCCAGTTGACATTTGATGCCTTCTCAAAGGATCCTGCCGCAATTCTGGCTGACAAAAAACTTGTTTGTTACATGGATGGGCGCTTTTACTCGTGGAACAATGCTATGCCTCAGTTAGTGGCACTCTTGTTTTTCCATCAGCCTCTCTCGGATGTCCCGAGCCTCAATCTCAAAGGCCAAAAGGCATCAGCAGAGCAAGATCGACCCAGCTCTACCCGATTCGGTACAATTTCTCGCTGGTTCAGGAAAACCAACACTGGCACTGGTTCTTCATCTTCTACTCTTGATGCAACGTCTACTTCTACAACAGTAGCACCGTCCAATGAATCAGACGCTGTCGCCATTGGTCCAGATGATACTGAGATACGTCCAGTGAACAAGGCTTTGAGAAGTAAATCTCTACCACCATTAGAGTCCACCAACAACAGTGAAAATGATCACAACCATATTGCTGTGCCTACACTATCCGAAAAGAAGGAAGGGGTTGAAGAAAAGAAGCGCTACGCCAAGACGCTTCGTTTGACATCTGATCAGCTACGCTTGTTGAACCTGAAAAAGGGCGCAAACACAGTCTCGTTTTCGGTCTCCTCCCCATACCAAGGCACGGCAACGTGTGTAGCAAAGATCTTCCTATGGGATTACGACGCACGGGTAGTGATTTCGGATATTGATGGAACCATCACCAAATCCGATGCATTGGGCCATATATTTGCCATGGCTGGTCGTGATTGGACTCATCTCGGTGTTGCCAAGCTATTCACGGATATCAGGAGCAATGGATACCACATTTTGTATCTGACATCACGAGCTATCGGCCAAGCTGATTACACACGCAAGTACCTGCAAAAAGTTGAGCAGAACAGCTACCAGTTGCCGGATGGTCCAGTAATCATGAGTCCTGACCGTCTCTTCTCGGCTTTCCATCGTGAAGTCATTATTCGAAAACCCGAGGTGTTCAAGATGGCGTGCTTACGTGACATCAAGAAACTCTTTGGGGATAGAGATCCTTTCTATGCGGGCTTTGGAAACCGCATTACAGATGCTCTTTCTTACAGAGCTGTGGCTGTGCCCTCATCCAGAATCTTTACAATTGATTCTTATGGAGAGGTCAAGCTGGAACTACTGAGCGCCTTCAAATCTTCGTACTTGGCACTGAACGACTTGGTGAACGAGATTTTCCCTGGAGAGCAAGTGGCACCTGAGTATAATGACTGGAATTATTGGAAGCAAGAACTTCCAAAAATCGATCTGCCAGACCTTCCATTGGCTCCAGACAACTATACCGGTACCGGATCATCTTCATTGACAACTGTTGCAAAGAGGATGGCATCGCTGACCCACTCTTCCTCAAGCAGCACACTTCACCAACCCACCTCGCCTACACAATCCGCAGTTGATACAAAGGGCAAGCGTGATTCATCATATGAGAGAAGCAGCTACGCCAGTCTCTTGAGCCGTAATGAGACGTGGACTAGTGATGATGATACTCAGGACCAACAACAGCACCATAGCCAGGAGGACACTACGCACCAAAAGTCGGGACCCGAGCAGCTGAAAGAAGAGTCGAAAAAGTCAAAAACTGGTTCTCCTTCTATGCTCTCTGCTCTTGTTCCTGCTCGATTCATGCGTGCTGTTCGAAGCGGCAGTACCGGTAACCAAGCAACGCTTACTCCTCAGCCTATGACATCTACGTTTACTCAATCTCCTAACATGAACCCAATCATAGACTCATTGCCATCACCATCCTTGATTGGACCGGACGACGTTGTGCGGCCCGAGCCGTTCTCATCATCTCCTCCTTCAGATGGTCTGTTACATATGGAAGAAAACATCGCTAAAACTTTGGAGAAACCACAGAGCGAAGGTATCGCTACAGTCAAAGATGAAGATGGGGACGAAGAAATTGCAGCAAAGAAGCTGTTGCAGCATCCCAATGCTGAAGCAGGTGGTGAAGATGGTACTCTTGAGGAAGAGGAAGGATATGGTGGTGAAGAAGAATATCAAGGTGATTACGAAGACGATGATGAAGGCGAGTATGGCGATGAAGAGGACGAAAACGACGAGGACGAGTACCTGGAACAGATTGGGAATGTTCCATATTGAAGAAAAGACTTTATCTGATTTAATTTTATTGCATCTTTTTGTTTGTATGATGCCACCTCATGTACCATACCATTCCATTTTATCATTAAAAAAAAGTATATAATATAAAAAAAAAATTGAAAAATAGTGACTGTCGCGTGGCTGATCGGAAAGAATGACTCCCACGACGAAAAATTGTTTCGCCCTATTTCCTTTTTCTTTTTGATCTTTTTATCCTTCAATCTCCCTAAAATACCCTCTCTTTTAACAACTCATTATCGCCGTCACTATGGATCCACACGCTCGCTATCAGTCGCCCCTGACATCGCGTTATGCCTCACCCGAGATGGCTGCCAATTTCTCGGATAACAAGCGCTTCAGCACTTGGCGCAAACTGTGGCTCAACTTGGCCATTGCTGAGAAGGAGCTTGGCCTAGACATTCCTGATGGTGCTATCAAGGAGATGAAGGAGCATCTTGTATGTTATTTGTCATTATTATTATTATTATTATTCTATGAAGAAGAGTAGAAGAATGTAAAAGCATGGATATCAACAACAACTCGGAAGCGGTTCATCGTTAATTGATATCGTTAACCGCGAGAACTCAAGGATCTCTTATATATGTTTTCCTTCATTTTTTATTTATTTATTGCTGTTGTTGCTTCTATTCATGGTGACATTAGTATGATATCGACTATACATTGGCGATTGCTGAGGAGAAGAAGCGCCGTCATGATGTCATGGCTCACGTCCACACTTTTGGAGTTGCCTGCCCCAAGGCCGCAGGAATCATTCATTTGGGTGCTACTTCATGCTACGTGACCGACAATGGTGACCTTATTATCCTCCGCGATGGCCTCGACATCTTGTTGCCTAAGCTGGCACGTGTGATCCAGCGACTGAGTGCATTTGCTGAGCAATACAAGGATCTCCCTACTTTGGGCTTCACTCATTACCAACCTGCTCAATTGACCACGGTCGGTAAACGCGCGACCCTCTGGGTTCAGGAATTACTTTGGGATCTCCGCAACTTGACCCGTGCACGTGAGGACATTGGATTCCGTGGCGTCAAGGGAACCACAGGAACTCAAGGATCGTTCTTGGCTCTCTTTGAAGGGAACCATGAAAAAGTCGAGGCTTTGGATCAGCGTGTGACAGAACTCTCAGGATTTAAGGAGTACTACCCTGTGACTGGCCAGACTTACTCTCGCAAGATTGATGTGGATCTGTTGATGCCCATGGCCTCCTTTGGTGCCACAGTCCACAAGATCGCAACCGATATCCGTCTGTTGGCTAACTTGAAGGAAATTGAGGAGCCCTTTGAGAAGGATCAGATTGGAAGCTCTGCTATGGCTTACAAGAGAAACCCTATGCGCTGTGAGCGCGCCTGCTCCCTGGCTCGTCACCTTCAAATCTTGGTCCAGGATGCCCTTGGAACCTCTAGCGTTCAATGGCTTGAACGTACTCTCGATGACAGGTAAAAAAAAAAGGTACAGCTTGCTGATCGGCGATGATGAAGTAAAAAAAATTAACAAAATCATTGTTTGCGTATCTATGATACTCTGGACACCAGCGCCAACCGTCGCATCTGCTTACCTGAGGCATTCTTGACTATGGATATTCTTTTGACTTTGTTGCAAAACATCTCGGAAGGCCTTGTTGTGTACCCCAAGGTCATTGAGCGTCGCATCAATCAGGAATTGCCCTTCATGGCCACTGAAAACATTATTATGGCCATGGTCAAGAAGGGAGGCGATCGTCAAGAATGCCATGAGCATATCCGTGTTCTTTCTCATGAGGCTGGCGCTGTAGTGAAGCAACAAGGAGGTGAAAACGACTTGATCCAGCGCATTCGCAAAGACTCTTACTTTGAGCCCATTTGGGGAGAACTCGATGCCTTGATGGACCCCTCCACCTTCATTGGCCGTGCACCTCAACAGGTCGAACGCTTCTTGAAGGACTATGTCCAGCCTGCCTTGAAGCCCTATGAGGAGGTCTTGCGTCAGGAGAGCAAGGCTGAATTGAGCGTTTAGAAGATTCCTTTCGTCCCATTCTTCCTCATCATCATAACACATTGTCATTATAGCCTCTTTATCATTCATATCGTCCGTCCACTTCGCAATTTTTACTGAAATTATATATCTTCATGGACCTCTGTGAACCAAACTAAGAGTTGATGATACTTACTACAGATAATACGTGCAGTGGACCTTGTAATTTCATGTTGATCCACAATGTCTTTTTTTTTAAAGAAATTATTATGGTATATGATGCTTTATTGTTTAATGCAAGTCATGACAATATATAAAAGTAAGAAAAAAAGAAATCTAGTTGGATCTATTCATGCTTTCCTTTTTTCCGTGGTCTAAATTCATGAGTTGATCCACTTTCGTCAGATGAAGCACCAGTTGCTGCCTCTGAGATGGAGGACGATTGATTAGCTAATAACAGTAGACCATCCTTTGCGTCTTCATCTGATGAAAAAGAAGGTGAGGACGACGATACGTGTTGCTGTTGCTGATGCTTTTGTTTTTGTTTTTGTTCTATCTGTTGTCGAACTGTTGGACCATGATCCTCTAAGAGTGCACGAATGTCTTGCTTTTCAATCCTGATCCGCTTTTCATAGATATGGTTCAAGCCCGTAGTCATCAGCGGCGTCAGTGGCGATTTCGAAGAGATAGAACCACCCAAAGCCTCTAACATGTCTGTGGTCTTATTATTCGGATTGTTGTTTGTGGCCTTGCCAACTTTAGCATTCGCAATCGATGCTGGTAAGATAGCCTTAAGATGTTGGATATACTCGATCGTGCTCTGCAAAATCGATAATTTGTGCAGATGATCCTCATCCACGCATGCGGGTACCAAATGCTTGAGTTGCAGAATCTTGTCATTGATACGTTCACGACGCCGTCTCTCAATCGCAGAATGCGATACCTTACGCATCAGGTCTCGTGTCTCTTGGTCAATCAACTTAGCGCTGGATGAGGTTCGGCGGCGAGTGGTGGTGCTTGTGCTGGTAGATGTTGGGCTAGATTCAGCACTGGTCTTCCTGCCTTGTGAACGTGATGACCGTCGAGATGTAGAGATTGGAGCAGAGGGACTCTGAGGGGGCAACATCATATATCGCCGCGGTGAGCTAGGTGCAGAGGAGTCTGCAACAGGACCAGCAATTGGGGACCCTACCGTATCAGATTCCTGCTGCGGTAAGGCGGCTGAATATGATCTTACTGAAGCATTATCATGAGATGAGCCATTACTATTAGTGGACGAAAGGGCCGAGGCAGGTAGAATCATGGCTGGGATGGATTGTTTTGATGTAAGGGGGTCAGAGTGAGGACTGGAGAAATGGCGAGGTTGATGCTGTGGTGTGGGGTATGGGGAGAGAGGCCCTAGAGCTGGAGAAACCATATAGCGAGGTGACATTTGAGGTGTAGATCTGGGTGAATATCCGCTATTGGAATGTACAGAGGGCGGTGGCAATGACGGTAGATTTGTGAGTGAGCTGTTGTGGCCGTGATTCGGCTGAGGTTGCATCGCGGGTGACTGATGAGGACTCTGACGGGGCGCAAACGGCTGGAGTGGAGGTGGAAGCTGATAGAACCCGGAAGACGACGATGATGATGAAGAGTAGTGGCTGGGATCAGTAATTCCCCTATGGGGTCCTGTGATGGGCGAGATCAAGCCATGACCAACACCAGGGGACATTGGGGGTGTGCCCTGTGGATAGAGCGTATGCAGAGCCCTAGAACTAGAATGAGTAGGAGTAGATGAAGAGGAGCTTGAAGAGGAGCTTGGTGTCCCTGTAGGTTTACTCAAGTCACTGAAGGTTGGAAGATGTTGTGAGGAACCACTGGCAGTACGGCCCGAAAACGCCTGGTCGTGTACTGTAATCGTGGAAGCGGCAGTTGTAGTCGATCCAGAATTCCTGCGAGAATAAGATTGTTGTTGGAACTTTGGGTCCTCAGGGCTCATTATAGGAGAAGGATCTGGGGTGACAGGCGAGAAAGTAGAGAGGATTGAAGCGGGTCGAATAAGTGCAGGACCACGCGAGTGGGGAGCGAGAGCAGGAACTATAGGCTTGAAATAGGAAGTAGTAGGTTTCTTTCGGGCGAGAGGATCCGTATCAGAATGAACCATTGCAATCAGCAAGGAGAGATAAGGAGATGTAGGGGAAAAAAGTAGAAAAGTATAAAAAAAGCAATAATGAGAGTAAGAAGGGCAATCAGATATAATGAAGTCGAAGGAGACGACTATGCGAAGTGAGTAGAGTGGAGTGGAGTGGAGTAGGTTGGAATGGATTAAGATAGAAGGAAGGTGAAAAGAGAAGTGAAAAGATGGAGAGTAGTCAAGGACACACAGAGCACACATAAAAAAAAGAAAAACGTGAGCATGGCTGGCAAACTAAACCGGGGCAAATACAACGTGATGCAATTCTGGGTCAACATGAGGACGAGCACCGATGAGCCAATTGATCGGACGGAAGCATGCACACGCCTCAATGCAGACGCTCGATTTGGACATATCATTCGACCTATTTCATTCCTGGTGACACAAACAAACTTTCACTTCCACAGCACATTTCTAACCCAGCAGATGGTTTTTTTTTTGGAAACAGGCGCTCTTTTTTTTCCCCTCATCCAAATGCCAAATGAGGGAGTGACCAGATCCATCGGCCACTTACGCCTATCATTAATCCTGAACGTGCTCAGGAGACAGCTTACAAACAGGGATCTTTACGCAACACTAAAAAAAAAAGAATCTTTTGTTTCTGTGCGCAAACATCAAATATCATGACCCAGCAACAACCATCTTAGCGCTTTGTTCTGTTATCTATTACCATGACCCAATGAGATGGTAGTATGTAAATCAAGGGGGTGTTTCCAAACCATTGACTGCACGTGGAGTGAGCCTACTGGGCATAGCCAATCCTGGTACCGCATGTAGTAAGTCGCTCAGAAACGCCCACTCGCTCGTCTGCCATTTAAGCATCTAATCACACATCGATTTACCCTGGACCATGCCCTGCATTAAATGCATGAGAGTATCCATCAAAAGTTTAGAGCATGTCAAAACTTTATGGGCATGTAATACAAATGAAGATTGTTTGATACTAAGAAATTATGTTAACAATAGTATACAAGACTGCCTGTCTACCTGGACCTTCGACAAATATCAACATGTTATAATCGAGGAAACCTTGCAAAGCAAAATCATCTGTTTTTCTCTGACACATTCGACATTCAGTCCAGCCGTTACTAGTATATTTATACATTATGGCGACATTATGTGGTGGGGATGATGCGTTCCCCAGTGACCATTGCTCTTTTTTTTAAAGATTGAGTAACACCAAATAGAACTTCTACTTTGCTGGATGCACGGTCACTGCATAGTCCACTTGTGTTTTATAGATCAAAAAAAAAAAAAAAAAAAAAAATAGTGCAACACCAGAGATTCCTGCAGATCATGATTCCTTCTCTTTCTGTATTCTGAAGGCTCAAAAAAAAAAAAAAAAAAAAAAAAAAACCTTGAAAGTACCGTAAAGACTGTTGAAAAGAGTCATTTTTGCATCTGCATCTGCAAGCTTTCTTAGACAAAAAGGTTATAAATTTTGTATAATGAGAGTGCTTGAACGTATGAGAAATTTTTTGCAAAGAAAACTCGGGATTTTTAACAGACGAGAGACTTGTAGGTTGCAAATCCATGGTATATAATATATATACCTACTACAAACAGTTATTTGTTGCATTTCCACTACACTCATTGAACGAGTCGCCTTGCCACCACTTCAAATATCATAAAGACAAAACAATTACTTCCAATATCGTTTCTTGCACGATACTAAGCACAAGCAATGTTTAGTTCATCTGCGACCTTTTACTGCGAGATAAATATATACAATTCATACATGATATGTATTATGACAGCGTGTGGGAGTTTGGAGTAAGTCTTGGATTTCTCTAGCTATTCTTCATTGGCGAAGAAGTGTTTCCAACCATGTGCTATAGCAGGTTGTCCAATTTATGCGTCGACGCTTGCCATTTTTTTTGCACTCCATCCGATTTGTATCTCTATGTATTTTTTTTGGTAACGAGGACCCATGAGGGCATGTAGGAATTGCTTTAGTTTTTTACAATATCTTTGGTTTAGATGGTATTTTTTAATGGGCGGACTATATAGACTACATGTAAACCTCCCCTGGTATCCCGCTTCAAAACGGACACGAGCACCCACGAAGTCATGTAGGAGCGACAACAAGCGACTCAATTTATTATATATATTTTTATTTTTTTTTTTTTTGATAACAAGGCTGCCAATGCACTCAAAATATAAGGAATCGCCACCAATTTTTTTTTTTTTTTTTTTTTTTTTTTTTTTGATAACAAGGACCCTCAAGGCCATGGGATTTATTTCTACACTCTGTGAACAAAATGCTCCAGAAACTATAGTCAATAAACAGCTATTACTGCACAAACGGCAAGAGCCGCTGTATCCCTGACCACCGTGGTTGGTACTCAAAGTTCACCTTCCCGACGTGGCCTGTTGCGCAACACGACAAATTATCCGCTATCCATAGTCATCAAAAACTTCATTCCACCTCGCCGCTCCATCACGTCCAGTTTGGTTTTCCCAAGGTAACAGTCCTGGACTTGGCCATCCGCGATCTTGTAGATCTCTTTTACATTCAGCTTCTGTCTTTGTCTGAGGGAAGGGACAAGGAAATCATTGCTACTACGTCTGTGCTCCCCAACACAGTTGCGTCCTCTGGCGCGTTTGCTTATAACTGTGATTCCACGGGCCTTTTCCCATTCAACGGTGACTTTACACCGTTTGTTCCAGATTTCTGTACGACCGAATTCCTCTATGGCCTTAAGAAATCGCCACCAAATGAAACAGTTTTTTTTTTTTTTTTTTTTTTTTTTTGATGCTATACATTGCAGAGAGTTACCACGTGATCGCGCTCATATCTACATATACTAATTTTTTTTTTTTTTTTTTTTTTTTTTTTTTTGATAACAAGGACCCACGAGGTCATGTAGGAATATCTACATATACTAATAGAGGTATCAACCGCCCCAATCTGTCGTAAATGACGCCTATTCATTTACCTAAATATGTATTTCCTTTCAATTTATTTATTTCCTATCATCCTATTTTCTACCATTTTTAAATAGTATTTAAGTAGCTTTTTCCTTCACTGCAAAAACGGCATCTCTCTTCTTATTATCGATGCCCTTTTGCAGGTGAGTTTATCTTCATTATTCTCATTATGAATTCTCAGAAAATTAGCAGTTATTAAAGATCTCTCTTCTTATTATCGATGCCCTTTTGCAGCATCCTCAAAATCATTCAAAGCATTACTTAGGATCACTATCGTATCCCAAAACCACGAGGCTCTTGCCCAATTCTTCATTTTTCATCATTACTACTAGTTTCCAGAGATCACTAGTAGATGCTCTACGACAAATCAAAAGAGAAGTTTGTATGGTGTAGTTGGTTATCACGTCTGTCTAACACACAGACGGTCCTCGGTTCGAGTCCGAGTACAAACACTTTTGCATCTGTTTTATATTCTTTTATACTGATGACTTGGATGAAAATTGATGTCCATGATCATTCAAAATAGCTTTTAGTCAAGCTTATCCCCCGGTTTTCGAACACCAACCTTGTAAGCATGTTTTTGTTCAAAACAAGACAGTTTAAAGTTAGATCAATCTAATTGGCAACCCAGGTACAGTGGAATCTCGATAATTGTACATGTACACTTTTGTACAAATTTCAAATTTGATATATTTCTAGGCCATTGGTTGGCTAAGAGCCTTACTCTTTTAAAAAAAAGTATTCTAAAAAACCCACACTCAACTGGAGTAGGGGAATCAGCAGAGGATTTTTAGAATAGTTTTTCATGAATTGTCGGCTTCTTAGCCAATCAATAACCGAGAAATATAGCAAATTCGAAAATTGTACAAAAGTGTACAATTATCGAGATTCCACTGTACCAAATAGAGTCCTCGCCAAAAAGTCGTAAACTAATATATTTTTAAAATACTCAATTTGAATTGAGGTCTGAGAAATAAGAAATTTACGTACAAATATTTTAAATCAATAAAGCTTATTTAAAAAAATATATGGATTACTATTGATCAATACCATTCTCATTCTTCATCCTCATCCTCATCCTCATTCATATTCTCATCTATCAAGGAGTAAAATGTCTTTCCCTCCTGAAACCCATAACTTGCCCGCATATGATGACTTAGGTGATCTGTATAACGAGCTAGGTCCTATCGATCTAAGGTTTTCAGGAACATCAACTCCACCCCGAAGATCACCTCAAAGATCACCCACACAATATCGGTGGATCACTCCTCCTAGACGTAGGGCCAAGGGTGTTTCTTCAAAGAAAGAAGCCAGGCAGTCTTCCATTTCCGCCGATTCAAACCCATTCTTGTCGAACGAGCAGAAGGACACTGATGAAATTACTCGCAGTAAAGCGACCATAACACGTAATGAATACGCTATGATAGCGCATATATTTAAAGCTATAACCGCGGAGGAGACACCACAAGCGGTTCGAGAGTGGTTTATGAAAACTCCTGATAGAGCGGACAATTTATCGGCTCTAACGGGTGTAGGGAGGAACGCTTGTTTGACAGCAATTAAACTTGCTACCACAGGCATCCTCGATATCAAAGATCGTGGAAGAACGGGATGTAAGAGAACTGAGCGTGGAAGAACTGGACGCCCAAAGAAAGAAATGGATCAGAATGTAAGCTCAAAGGTGATGTCTATCATAGTAGAATCAAACAAGGCTGGGACCCCTAATTCGGCGGCAATAGTCGCTAACCAACTTAAAGAAGACTATGGAATTGGCAGATCAGCGAGGTCAATCACTCGCGATCTTCATAAAATGGGCTTATATTGGGGTAAAGGGGTTAGACAGAACTTCCTGCATGACTCCAAGGAGAATGTCGCATTCCGAGCAACTTACCTTGAGCGGCGCCTCAAGAATTTAAGATTTATTGACGGAAATTGGGTGCCTAAAATGCCAGAGGTCTTCCTTGATGAATCCTATTGCCACATTGACCATGCTGCAGCAAGACGTTGGGTCCAAAGGCGTGGTGGCGTTGTTAACGACGCGGGAAGGAAACCAATAGTGGTTATATTCGCGGCGTTCGTTGTGTACTATGATGAAGCCATGAAAAAAGTCGAGGACAAATTTGTCAGGGACTGTCACGAACAGCAAGCAATGTCTAGCTCATGAATTGATGAATGACTTTTGTCTGATTCGAATCTGAAAAAGATCACGTGTGCTTGATTAATTTGTTCCGCTCATTTCCTTCACTCATTCCTCCATGCATAGTTTGCCTGTCAAGCCAAGTCGCGTCTCCTAGTTTTCTAGCTCCGTGAATAGCTCCAAGGATTCTAGAAGAGCTATAAACCAATAACCAAGGCTTATAGTGCCAAGGAACCTTGAAATAAGATTGCACCAGATATCTTCCTCGGATCCTGTGTATTAAGTTAACTCAACACTTGAAGTTCCGTATATGGTAAAAGTCCTTAGGAAATATTTGAGTAAGCTTTATTTAGAGTTCTTGAAGCGCGTCTCCGCTTCAGTCAAACAAGTATAAATATGATAGATTTGTAACATAGTAAACCTCAGTCTGCAATAAAACTATTCGTGAATCCATTCTAGTTCTCAGCTCATTATCATTCTTGTTATTCATTCACTTACCTTTCCTTGCAAACCCTTTGTCAGTCCTTGACAGGGACAGCGTGTATGTCTGGCCAGCTAAAGGGCCAAAGCCTCAATCGAAGAAAGGCCAAGAACAGGAGGCTGAGCTGTGGGCCGATGTGCCAGTAGAGATCAGGGACGCAGGAGTTGTAGCCACGGATCACGACTATCATGGGAATTTCAACGCCAATATATTTGATAGTATATTTAAACGACTTTGTGAGAATCTCAACCAGATGGGACTTGGACCTTGCCAAATCCATCTTGATGGCGCTTTATATCATTTCCACAAGGAAAATAAAAAGCCGACTAAGAGAGACACTGTGGCGACTATCAAAGCATGGCTTGCGGGTAAAAATATTGCTATTCCAACGAGGGAAGATGGAAAAGCATTAAATAAAGACGAGCTTATGGGATTGATTAGCGCAATTCCTGACGAGTCGTATTTTTCTGTCAGCAGGATTGCCCAGGAGAACGGCGGTCATGAAATACTCAAGACCCCACCGTACCATTGCGAGCTACAGCCTATTGAAAAGATCTGGGCTGTCGTGAAAAATATAATCGCTTCAAAAGCAAGGACGACAATGACAGCCTTGTTACTTAAGAAAAGGCTACTCAGTTTGTTTGCCCAAATTCCTTGTAGAGTCTTCTACTCTGTATGGAGAAAATCTGTGAAAATTGGTATGAGGTACTACAATGAGAGAGATCGTGTACAAGCAGAAACCTTTGATCAAGAAGTTTATCAAGAGGCCACTGATGAACAGGAGCCTGTTGAGGACTTGGAAGACACGATTAGAGTGGACAGCTACGAGTGGGACATGGAACTTGATAGAGTAGTGAACCAAGATGAAGCCGATGCCGTTGCACTAGAGTCTGAGATAGAGGATCTTGTCCAAGATGTTGGAACCGTATTCAATTTAGTGGAGGATAGTGAGTCTGAGGAGGAGCGTCTCATCGATAATAGAAAACGCTTTCGAAAAAATTAAAATTTTGAGTTTTGTACGTGCTTTTTCGGTGTTTAAAAATGGGAGTATTTTATTCAATTTAAAATCTTGAAAAATATATTAGTTTACGACTTTTTGGCGAGGACTCTATTATTTGGATTAATCTATTTGGCAGCCTAGTTGCTAAATATTATTTGGCAGCCCATTGCCAAATATAATCAACTTTCAAGACTCTCTTTGGCAGCCCAGTTGCCAAATAACATTCATTATTTACTTGGCAGCCTACCCAGCGTTATTTGGCCTCTAACTATTTTTTTTTTTTTTTTTTTTTTTCATTCCTAGGAACCGTATATGTTTATAACGCTCATACTTCAAATTAATAAAGCTCCCGTCTTCTACGTCATAGTTATGTGTAGTGACATTGTCTTGTCTCATTTAGAAAACTAATGACTTTTTTTTTTTCAAGTAGGTCGCTCATACAGTTTTGGAGGTGCCATTTGGAGATCAATGCCTATGAGAGGTTTTCGCTCGGAGCAAACGCGTCTCACCTGCTACCTAGACGTCTTCAATAAATCATTCCCTAACCGTGTACATTGAAGGTTGTTTTGTGAAGATGTCATCGCCGCTGCCCTTAGTACCTCCGGCGGCATTAGCTGTGCAAGGCAATGTATCCACAAAACGCTGCCTGTTTTACCACTGATGTTATGACACTGTTATCAAAAAAAAAAAAAAAAAAAAAAGTAATGTATTTGGCAGCCCAGCTGCCACCCAAGAGTGCGAAGTTAAGTGGCAGCCCCAGAAGTAGGCTGCCAAATAGGGACTAAGGAATAATGCGCCCCCCGTCAAATTGAAAAATGCCCCCCGGCTGAGAATTCCCATACCCCCCCCGTTTTCACCCGAATTGTTACCCCCCGTCATCCACATTTAATTGTTTCTGGTTTTTTTTTTTTTTTTTTTTTTTTTTGCCTCTCACTCCAAATCAAGTAATCAGATAAAGCTTTGTAACGCTGCCGTTTGTTAGTTAAATACCCATCAAATACAAGAAGTATATTAAGCAATAGATGTATAATTGGCAAAGACCTCTCTAAAAGCAAGACCAGTATAATAACGGGACCTAAATCATCATCCATGTAGCCATGTGACTTTTTTCTGAAAAAAAAAAAAAAAAAAAAATTCATTTCCACGATCATGTCTCATCTTCCTCTTCCATCTTTATTTATTCTTTCCTTCACGCGCTCCTTACGCTTCCATCAATTAAAAAGACTAATATGACCGCTTCCTCCCAATTCGCTTTCCGCTAAAGAAGATCCCTTCCCATTAATTGTTCCCAGTCTAATTGATCTTAAAGAATATCACCAATAATAAATATGAATGGCTTTTTTTTTTTTTTTTTTTTTTTTTTTTTTCGTCACTATAAAGAATTTATTGTTTGCAAAAGATGCTACTTAAAATCAGAGATTGTTTTTGGAATCTGCCAGACAAGTGATTCGGACCCGACTTTCCTTCGCTTGGCCTGCATGGATCGTGCTGGCGTCTCTGCCGTGGGCTCCGCAGGCTCATTTTTGCTCTGTTTGTCTTCGTAGCTTGCCGTAAACCGCCGGCTTCTTGGTCTGCCTTTCCCATTGAGTATATCTCCATCAATAATACTCTCCACTGGGATACCTTTAAACAAGCAATCGCTATCAGCACCATCCTGTGCCTTGACAACTTCATCAGAACCTGCGGTAAGGCCAGTCTCCTTGGTTGATATGTTTGTACTTTTTTGTATCGAGTCCAAGCTGTCCATAACCTTGCCAAAATCATCATCCTGCACTGAAGCTTTCGTCATGGCTTCTGCAATGGCTTTCGACACTCCCATCACTGCCGCGTAGCGCTTCTTAGATCGTCTGTTGGATTTAGGCACAGATAGGGGAGGATAAAAAGCTTGCAGGGTCGCCGTGCCTTCGTCGGGTAGGCTGCCAATGGGGTCAAGGGCCTTGCGGGTTGATGCATTGACGAACGGCTCTCCCTCGATCATGTCTTCAACAGCCTTGCCTTCCTGCTTGTTCTCTTGGAACCATCGTCTTAGGACCATTTTAATGTGGTAAGTAAACCTGTTGTCTTCTTGCATCATCCAAAAGTAGTGCCGGCAAACAAACCCTTTGTTGGTTGAAAGAGCGCAGGTGCAGAAATGCTTCCTATCTCTGAATAGAACGACGATTTCTGACACTGACGACGTCTTGTCTTCGACGGAGGAAACAGCCATCACGTTTTCTTGGCCAGCCCTGGAGATCAAGAAAGCAACCTGTTGATACAGGAGATCCTCCTATTATTGTGTTGATTTTTTGCATATTTAAAACAGTAAGTTGAATATTTTAGAAGACAAGTCATTCAATGAGGTGTCTCTTTTAGATGCACTCCCATGCCTCAAGGCAATGGATATATCATAAGCATAAACGCGGGATGACGACCTACCATCCGTCTGGAGCTGATTTCTACATGCTGCAAAACCTCCTGAAGATCGAGGGCTTGATGACTGAATCCAAATGAGTATCCCATCTCCTTTCTTATCTCGTTCATGGAGTATTTAGTTAGATACTTGCTGTTCATCTTTAAGACCTGTTCAAACGTCTTGACAATCATACTATCAGTCACATCGGGAACCTTCAAATCCATCTTGTATCGGAAGTGCTCGTCTCCTGCAGTCTTACTGAGTACCTCAAAGAGATCGACCAGAGACGTTTGGCTATTGATGCCTACTGATTTGATAAGGTTATGCGTCATTTCGACCCGCTGCGTCGATCGCATGCCTGCTGTAAAAGACGACTTGACCCATGGCCCTGCCCAATGAGACCGTCGTTTATGGAGAGTTTCCAAATAGGAAACAACCTTGGCGTCGTCTTTGTGATCATCCAATAACTCTCCCCAGAGGTAATCGAATGCCTCCTCTGTTAAGACCTCGCGCAATTGCTCAAATCGCTTCTTGAAGATAGAAAACTTCTTATCACCGAGCACAGTTTGCACATTTGGACGGAGATTTTTGTTGATATGCCATATACAATTCACGATACGAGTTTCTCTGAGCACTTCCGAACATGCCGTATCCATTGCTGAGTCACTATCCATTAATAGGGTGCCCGGTTGAAGGTTACCGCTTGCTATCCTAAGCTGTTCGAAGACCCATTCATAGTCCTCCGCCTTCTCTGTACGTATCAAAGCGCATGCAACTAATCGAGTCTTGAAATGGGCATCAACAACAACAATACAATGGAGGGGCATGCGAAGTCGGTTCGTTTGAAAAGTAGTGTCGATCACCACAACATCATGGTATCGCCGATATAGCTCTCGTTGGCTCGGGTTCATCCAGAAGAGGCGAGACAAGGCGTTGGTCGAGTCATAGATGGCATGGTGGTACCAACCATCAATTGAGTCGACAATGCGCGGCTTCTGATTCAAGAGAGTGAGAAGTTGAACGGTCTGCGGCACTTCATTATGGATATTTGCTTTCCTAAATGCCTTGAGGCGAGTCTCGGCCTCGACTTTGTTGAACCTGTGGCCTCGATGTTCGTAATCAAGAAATGCCAAAGTATTACCGATGCTCTGCTTTAGATCAGCACATTTCTTTATGGTACTCAGCATAGCATCGGATAGCTTATCGTATTTCCTGAGTTTTGGATCCATCTCATGACCATTATGCCGATTGTCCACCTTGGTGATGTGCCACTTGGGGAAAATGTTACGGGGACAAGTCAAGTTGATGAAAAATGGGCAACTACAGCGTCTAGACGGCGCCTTATTGTGCCGTTTAGTCATATCTTGACTTTTGTTTGGCGAATGGATCCCAGCTAGGCTGCAGACAAATTTGACTACAATATACCATGTAATACGTTGGTTGTTAGAGGAATACACCCTGAGCTTCAAGTACATGAACATGCTCTTCAAGTAAGGATATGTACGTACTTGAGGGTGGAGCTCCATTTGGCTTAGATTTTCCTATCCTGATCTTAAACCCGATTTCTGCTGCCCAGGCTTCAATCCATGCTCTCGCTGCAGATAAATCATCAAACTCGTCGTCTGTCTGAGGGGTCCACTGGTTAAGGCATACTGATGCGCTACTCTCAATACTCTTGATGCTCCTACTCATGTCCACACAGTCGGTTTCACTACTGAGGGCATTGGAGCTCTCTTGGTCACTTCCGACTTCGTCCTGATCCGTGTTTTCGTTGATATCGCTATCTGCGAACATGTCGCTCACATTGTTCTCTATATACATTATACATTACTCATATTAGTACCGGCTCTCACGTCGCTGCCAACTAGCATAAATAGCCAGCACCATCGTAGCAACTTCGGATAGACTTGAGAGAATAGTCATCCTCAGACTTCCCCTAGGCTCACCTTCACTCTTGCTATTTACACAATCCTTGAAAGGCTTCCCCTTCCATATATCGAGGTTTCGATTGACGATTAAATCATCTAGGGTGGAGGGGCAGTCATCATGATCCAATGCCTTGTATTCGTTTTCGAAATCAAGGTCTACATCAGTACTAATACTGGCGCTATCCCTGTATTGGTGTACGTCGCTGTCACGAACAGCAAGCAATGTCTAGCTCATGAATTGATGAATGACTTTTGTCTGATTCGAATCTGAAAAAGATCACGTGTGCTTGATTAATTTGTTCCGCTCATTTCCTTCACTCATTCCTCCATGCATAGTTTGCCTGTCAAGCCAAGTCGCGTCTCCTAGTTTTCTAGCTCCGTGAATAGCTCCAAGGATTCTAGAAGAGCTATAAACCAATAACCAAGACTTATAGTGCTAAGGAACCTTGAAATAAGATTGCACCAGATATCTTCCTCGGATCCTGTGTATTAAGTTAACTCAACACTTGGAGTTCCGCATATGGTAAAAGTCCTTAGGAAATATTTGAGTAAGCTTTATTTAGAGTTCTTGAAGCGCGTCTCCGCTTCAGTCAAACAAGTATAAATATAATAGACTTGTAACATAGTAAACCTCAGTCTGCAATAAAACTATTCTTGAATCTCCTAAGTTCATTCTTGTTCCTTAATTACTTACCTTCTCTTGCAATCGTCCTGTCAGTCCTTGACAGTCGCTGGATACGGATGAGAGTTCATCGGCATTGGATTCAATCTAATACGAACAATAATAGCCACTGTTTTAGTCATTTTGTCTGTATAGTCGCATCTTCAAGCGACGGTTACTGCTGTTACCTCAGGCACGCCTACTAAGAGAGCTAAATACCGGATACGGTGGAACAACACTTGGTCTGCAGATTCAAGCTTCCAAATGTTGGACGTTTCGCCTTGAAGAGTCTTATGGACATCATGCTCGACTGCATTCGCTGCATAAATGCCACATGAACCACCATCTATCTGTGGCTCTACAAGCAACTTCCTAACAGGCTTATTCCATGCTTGTGCTCCTCTGCCATCGAAGCACTTTATTAGCCATCGGCGGACGCCATTGATTGTTTCTTGAGGCGTAGGATAACTCAAGGAGTCCCCAAAAGCTATCTCATGGCGTTTGAAATCGATAGAAAGTACACCCCAGTGGTTTTTCATATGTATAATGGCATATGCTTTTTTATACTTGCCGGACTTAATTTCCGCTTGCTTCCAGCCTCCGCCATTGGTTGCTCTGAGCTCCTGGTTTCCCAAACATAATGTTTGATATGATGGAATAAAAAGGAACTCTTCATAGACGGACTGGAACATCCCCAGGATGCCGTCCAAACTTCCATCGTTTAGCCACTGAGTGCCAGCGAATGGGAGGATGTCATGTATGGAAACTGATATTCCCGAGAGAATGAAGTGGTGCATCCATGTGCATGAGCTAAGTCGCGGCATGAACGATGCCTCAAACACGGGGTTGGCTGTGCGTACTTCTTTTTCGAGCCATTCTACCATACGATGGAGCTTATTGATAAATTCCACCACTCCAATGACTTGTGATATTAGCAGGAATTTGGAATAGTCTAGACCAGCATTGTCAATCAAGACCCAGCACGGAGTCTTTTTCGCATCCATGTTTTTTTTTATTCTGTCGAATTCACCTTGAGTCGGGATACAGCTTAGGAGAAAGAGCTTTGAAGGCGGCAAAATTGTTTCGGGTTCATCGTCGGTCAGATGCAGCGGATCAGAACTGAATTTCGGAAGACTAGGTTGCCAAGCCAGCAAATCTTTGCAAGTCATCTGACTACACCAGTCTCGGCCAAAAAAGAAAGGGACATCAGTAGGTGACATGACAAGAGAATCAGTTAGTGAGGCGTGGGAAGGTTCGCTAGACATGCTGGAAAGTAGAAGAGTGAGAAGGAAGGTTTACTGTAGATATTGAGGTGAGCAAGTGTTGAAAAGCTTTTGAAAAGTAAGAAAGAGATATAATCCCCAACGATGTCCATGGGTTATTTATCAAAGATATTACTCTAACAATGTTCCTTGTCATGGCCTCATAACGCGGTACCCCACTACACCGCCTTGTCATGGCCTCATAACATGGCGCCGCCCCACTGCGCCGCACTAACCCTCTATGGCATTTCGCCCCTACAGCCCATTGCGCCATTCTGCAAACAGTCCGTCCACTCGCGTTTTTCTTTTGTTTACGACGACGCCAACTGCAGGAATAAAGGTATTTGTCACACGAATAAAACTAAAAAAAGAAAGACGATTTTTTGTCATTATCATCCCTTATTTAATCTGTTCCCGGCATCACGTAAGTTAGCCGCTTTCAATGTGGTTGTTTGACATTTTATCCTTGTGGTTGATTTTGGTCGGCCCCTGGAAGCTGTACTTCGTCTAGTCATAAACTGGATATATTTTTATATTTTTCAGGCTTTTCAATTGAATAGAATACTTCTATTTTTGAAACATGTACAAACTCAAAATTTTAAGGTTTTTCTGTTGTCCCCCCAAAACTTGTTATCTTCTTTCACCAAACATGCCCACAGTATCTGGCGTAAGATCTACCGCTTCAGAGATATGTGAGTAAAGTGGGTTGGCAATGAGGATGAGGTTGTCCATTCCCAACAAATTCTAGTATTTTTAATCAAAAACGACGATTGAATTGGTGGCCATGGCATCATTTTATTCAAAGTATATATATGAATTTCTGTCTTCGTACAGTACTAAATAACTTTTTGGCAAGGGGGTTCACACATCGCTTGACCGCCTGTGATAATTGTTATAATTTAATTTGTTTTTTTTTTTTTGTTGGGGTCCAAAATGTTGCCATGTCGTCGTTGACTGCGTTTTCTTTCGTCTTTTCCTTAAGCTGACAAGCATATACTTTGTTGAAGACAACCTGAGAAAACACTTGCATCCTCCTCTATAATTGACAGTTACAGTTAAAATTAGCATCATTCATACGACACTTTGCGACAAATGACCACACGGCACAAGGTCATACCTTCGTATTGATGAGAGTTGCAAACCCACCTTCTGCAATGAACGAGTACATTTCATTTTCTGAGGTTGGTAATACAATGGGGATCTCGGTCACCTTTCCAGCAGCATAATAACCGTTAAATCTCTTGACTGTATAAGTATAACCAACAAAGCCATGCAAAGTTAGAAGAACGGGAGATGTATCCACGCCGTATTGTTGATGCAAAGCACTCATAATGGATTTATTTAAGCGAGTTGCTTTCAGTGTCTGGATGGAAAGCGTGTTGTCATTTGCGGCTGATGGCTTGGCTTCGAATACAGCGAGGTTATGCCGACATTCTTTCCTCCTTAGATCTGTCGTCTTGCATTGGAATAAGAGGTCAACTTTCCTGCCTCTCAAGTTATAGTCATTTAAAGCAAAATCCCACTCAGCTTTCTGCCTGTCCTGCTTGCTCTCAATGAGACCTGGCTCACCCCTGAGTAAAAATAATGAAGTCAGCACCAAATAAAACATGTATCCACATGAAGTGTTTCATTCCATCTCCAACATACGTACGTTCATATCCCAACGTCTTTCTCACCGAACAAAAGGTGAAAAATGCTCTCCCAAACGCCTACATATTGGTCTTCTAAAAGTTCCCTTGTCCACATACAATTATAAATTATTTTACACCTGTATTGTAAGCGGGGTACGATGAGAGATAATTAATATTGATTAGATTTGATATGACTAAAAAGAATGAAAAAAAAAATGGATGGATAATAGGGATGGATGGATGGATGGATGGATGTACTTACAGGTAAAGGATCACATCAATACATCTGGAACGCTCACTATTTTCGTCATTGGTGACAATAAACTCCTTGAACTGGTCTGCACAGTACACCTTTAGCTTCTTGTAATCTCGGTCGGGCCCCATTGCGTTAAGGAGATCATTTATCAAGGATTTTGTGTCATCGGATGGCAATGTAAAATCTTCTTCGAAGCAAGCTTTTTTTGCCGCTTCAAATTCTTTAAAATGCCGCATCTCATTATCCATTGTATTCAAGATCCCTGAAAGTGCCACCCTAATTAAGGGAAATTAATAAAAGCCATATCAGAACGAAGCTATATTAATAGAGTATATCAAGAGCTATCATTACACTAACATACATTGTCGACTTTCTTTCTAGTTCGGAAATTGCCCGCCAGCGAGAAATATTTGTAGATGCATAGTCGCGTAATTCTTTGGTGGTTCCGGACAAGGCTGACAAGGCTGACGAAGGCACAACAGAAACGGCCCGAACATTATGGTTGTACTACACAATAGAACAACTAACGTAAGAGCACTGAAGAAATACCTTGGTAACTGTGAAATAAAATAAAACTTACTAGCCGATAAAGCTGAGCAATCAGATCACCAAATGGCGACTCGACGGGTATCGGCTGAAGATCGTCATCGTCATCGTCATCATTATCGTCATCTTCTATGGGCCTTGGATCTGGTGGAACCGGTGTAATAAAAAATTTTTAGAAATGAATCTTATATATGATATTAAGAAAATAGTAAAATTAATAATAATAATAATAATAATAACAGTACCTCCATTTTCGTCCCAGCGTTCCTCGTCGATATCAACGTAAGCTTTTTTTGCCCACGCTCGTTCTAGTCCTACTCCGTAGTTTATTGCTCCTTCGTGTTCACTGTTAAGAAAGCTAGCAATTATCTCTTGCCAGTCATTATGCGCCTGTATTTTTGTATATCCAACAACGTTTGAAGAAATCTTGGTACTTGACATCGGTAAGACGTCTGCAGGTTTGAACAAATGCCTTTGTGTGAAATCCCTTCACCAGTCCTTTCCACTTGCCCCTCTTTGACTCAGAGCGGCGCATGATGACAGGCAGTCTATTGCAGTTTTTGAAGGAAACAATGTGAATGGGTACGCTCACAGTCAAAGAAGGCTTGCTAAAGCGTTATTGACTATCCTGGGTCTCCAAGCAGGCAAGCACCTTTAGACTCTAGCATAGCGAATCTTCGAGTGGTGTTGAACCAGGTATAACCTGATCAACAGCGTGATGGAATAGCAGGATTGAGCTTCAACACGGTTCAAGAAGGCTCTGCTCGAGCGTTATGAACACTCCAAAGCCTCAAAGCAGGCTACCACTACCGGACTCTAGCGTAACGAATCCTCATGGTGTTGAATGATTAACACCCAACGCGCGTGATTGAGGACAGTGTAGTCAAACCCAAGAAAGTGCAACAGGCGGTGGAATATATTAAGGGGTGGGGCTGTGATAGGACATGATGACAGGAATCAATGTGAATGGGTACGCTCACAGTCAAAGAAGGCTTGCTAAAGCGTTATTGACTATCCTGGGTCTCCAAGCAGGCAACCACCTTTAGACTCTAGCATAGCGAATCTTCGAGTGGTGTTGAACCAGGTATAACCTGATCAACAGCGTGATGGAATAGCAGGATTGAGCTTCAACACGGTTCAAGAAGGCTCTGCTCGAGCGTTATGAACACTCCAAAGCCTCAAAGCAGGCTACCACTACCGGACTCTAGCGTAACGAATCCTCATGGTGTTGAATGATTAACACCCAACGCGCGTGATTGAGGACAGTGTAGTCAAACCCAAGAAAGTGCAACAGGCGGTGGAATATATTAAGGGGTGGGTTCTCAGAAAGGACATGAAAAAAATTGCGTTTCACATAATGTGTTCTAGAAGGAAAGAGACCTACGAATAGATCCAAGATAAGCAAAGATCACCAAACACGACCATCAGGTAAATACTCCATAATTAAAGATGTAATCAATGTTCAATGTTTGAGATAAAGCCATCACCGTACATACCTAATGAGAGAATGAACGAGAGTGGTGGGAGAGTGGGAGAGAGAGATGATTGAGAGAAGTGATTGAAAGAAGTGGGCAGGAAAAAAAACAAAAAAAGGCAAGCCACGCATGCCTTGCGTCATCATTTTATTTTTGGAACAAGTGTCCTTTTGGAACAGCCGAAAAATAAGGTTCGGTATTTCACACGCTGTCATCACCAGTGTTAAAGAAGTGCTTGTTACTATCCTTCAAAGAAAGATGGTACCATACCTATCAAATGTACGGTAGAAGATGACAAAATGCACCAAATAAAAAAAGAATGAAAAGAATCCGTTCAGTATTTATTGAGATAGCGTCTAAAATTTTAACAAAGTTGGGTGCTTTTAAGGACTTTACAGCCTACTGGAGTGCTAGGAAGCAGGCACCACTGGAATGGCCAATAGAGAAGCTTATTATCTTCGGTTTAAAGTGACTCTTAAGAGGACTCACTCAGTATCTATGTAGTAGCACCTGTATAAAGCCAGAAAAAACCAAATTTATGCCAATTTGACACACTCAACGGGCTATTATGCCGGGATCTTGAGAGGTAGAGCCTAGCCAAAGCAGAGAGTGGTTCAAGTTGCCAACATTTATTATATGAATGTTGTTTGTCGACATTTCATTCAGTGGTTCTTGAGTAATGGCCCTTGAATATCGAAAAATCTCTATTTCTCGCGACCAAGTCGCTTTTACTTAAAGTAAACTGATTTTTCTGGCTATATAACCGGTGGTGATTTTACCACCGTTGGATCCGCAATTGAAAAGTACATATAACCTGAAAGTCTTGAAGATTTCAAGTGTATCTTTATTGCGCTTCGTCGTTTTTACCAAGTTCTGCAAAACTAATTTTGAAATGGCGTCTAGATTGGTCAGGTACTCTATCTTGTTGCACTTGGCACATTACTACGGGTATTTACTTTCGTCAAAAAATGCAAAACTATATATTGAAAGTTGCGCTCCGGTACCAGTTATCGACCCCAGGTCGAAGCAATCCAATTGGGTCTGAAATGAGCGACTTTACCTATAGCACCATGGATATCTACATGGCTTTTTTTTTTAAAATATCTACATGGCTTTTTTGTACAAAAAAACAATTGTTGTCATGTGATTAGATGTCATTTGTCTGCTTAATAGGGCGTATTTCATGAAGATAAATTTATTTGGGTGAATCTATTTGACAACCCGGGGGACGGGGCTTAGAATTCCGAATAGAGGGGGTGTTCGCGGGGGTGTTTTAGAAATTTTCAACCGGGGGTCAAAATTCAATTTGACGGGGGGGTGCATTTTTCCTTTATTCATAATATTTAGCAACTGGGCTGCCAAATAGATTAATTCCTAAAGTTTAAGGACGAAGTTATTAGTACGATACCCGTGTAAATTATTTTTCGCTTATAAAAAAAACTATTTGCAGGGTCTTCATTCATCTGCAGCCGTACTGTTTATCCCACAGAATACATGATTCTAGTTTTTTATTTCGGTTTATTTCTTTACTCCTTTTAACGCGTGTTACGACTGCTCATTGCTGGAGCCTCTATTTTTATTTGATTTGCAGTAGCACATGCGCAACAGCTAGTGCGATTAATGGTACGTCTTTTATAGTCCTCAATCTCTTCCCAGTCGTATGACCAGCCGCTAATTATTTCCTCAGTGTAAAAGTCAAGGTAGTATTCTAGGGGATCTAAGGGTGTAATAAAGGTGTCTTTATTCAGGGGAACTTGTGCTGCAGAACTAGATAGAAAAGTGAGCCTATTTATACTAGCTAACGTCCTGCGCAAGGAATGCTCTAGAAAATTGGGCGAAATACTATGTTGTACAAAATTATAATAGTAATTTCGCTTGCACTCAGGCATAAAATAACTTGGTTCGATAGGACTTAGACTCAAGGAGCCAGTGCTACTTTTAGCTCTCTTAGCTTTACGATCGGTGTCATCAACATCATCACGTTCTCTAATGGACTTGAGATACTCGGTCCCTTCGTCTGCCGTCAAATGCCGTGTGTCATCAGGCACATAATCCCTGAATGCTTTGATAAAGCAAAATAACGGTTATTAAGATTTGATTTGTACGATTGACCAAACCCATAAAATACATTGTCAATCAAAAATATACACGTTACCTTAATTTCGCCTGTGAGTTTTACGTACCGAGGCTTGGGAGTGCACCTCAGGTGCACTTCCATTTTTATTCATAAGGTCAGAATATTATGTGACGGTCATTGAGAGTCCTTAATAAAAGGCTCTCGTTTGACAACAATAATAAAAACAACTTTGATCTCCTTGACTCATCAGACGCGAAAAAATCTCGGTGAGTATGCTCATGAGCCGAATACGGTACTTGAGAGGGTACGCGGGACATGGCCATTCGGCATACTTATTTATATATTGCTCAATAGCAATAGCGGCCATTACCCCGCAGGAAAACGCGTCTTGTTGTGGAGGGACAGGAAACGTCACGATGTTCTTCAAAGCACGGCACCATTTCGGGAGATCTTCTTTTGGAAAGCCCAGTCGCTCTATCAGTTCGCCAATCGTCTCCTTAGGTGTCCTCTGGCCTAATGAGTCTCCAAAGCCGATACTGTGAGCCTTGAGGTCGATATAAACCACACCCCTATGTATACAATGGCGAACACTTTTTCAGTCTTTTTGCTGGCAATATGCTTTTTTGTAGCTGAAGCTATAGCGGCACCCCATCTCCATGAAGGGGGAATAAAAACGTATTTTCCTCCGTTTCCGTAGCCACGAGAGAAAAAAGTCAGTATCGCCTTGATCGCTTCGTCGTCCAGCCAGTTCTCTCCACTAAGTGACATCAAGGAACGGAGAGTGATGTTCGCCTCAACATTGTAGTCTGCATGGAAGGTCTTTTCATAAATGTTGTCCTCCACAGTCAGAATAGAATATAGCCGATCCGCAAAAGAGGCATTGACGCTATGTACGACGTTTTTGACCCATTTTTGCATTCGTTGGAGATCCTCGCCAAATTTCTTGTTGTTGATCACCTTATTAATTAATGGCGATAGAAATTGTTAACAAACGGTTTCTCGCCATTCTAAACCTTAAAAGTTCTTGTTTGAATAATATATGTACATACTTGGAAAATCATGCGTAGGGTTTCCGGTAGCATGTAATAGTTTATCTCAGGGAAGTCGACGAGGACATTGTTATCATAAGCGTTCAGTGTCTGAAGGGCTTCAGATAGCCACTCCGTTGTCGGAAACATGTCAACAGCGTGGATGTCGTTCGGATTGACTATTTTCAGGCTCGTAACTATATCCCCGGCATGGAGCTGAATTATGGTAGCTTTACTTGTCTCGACTAGGGGGGGGGGGGGGGGGGTAAATGGGACAATGGCAAGACTAAGCTATTTCCAGTCTGACCTTTGCACCATTTATTGCTTAAGACCTACGGGGCGTATGGAGTATTCATGTTTGATAGTGATATAAATGGAGATTCTGTGCAGGAAAATATGATGGCGAATGAGTGATGTGTACCTAGAATGCTTAGAAACGTTGAAAATAAGGATAAAGTGGTTCGTTTCATAGTACCATGTAGATGAATGTAATATCTCCATGTTAAATGTTTTTTAGATTTTTGCTCTGTATTTGTGTTACAACTTACATGCATTCAACATCTCGTGCATTACCGCGCCTCATGGTTCCCACAGCACCTCATGGCTTCAGTGTGTCTCACACCCTCAGAATGACTGGTAAAAGAGTAGTGAAGTTCGACGGGAGAGCTTGCGGGCGAACTCTATGAAACATTGTTGGAAGATATCGTGAAAGTGTATGTTGAAGAGGTGTTAACGAAAATATGAAGTCTCTTGGAGTTTGGTTGAAAGTGTGAGAATAGTGAAAGGAAGAATGGAGGAATGAAAACTGAATGGCAAACAATTTATGTCCCCAATCGTCCATCCATCAACATCTTTTTTCTTCATTCTCATTCGTTTCTGACATTACTAATCCACATGATCTCACTCGACCAATTAACATCTGCGAATTGCAATGGTGACTCACAGCGTCACGATCCCTACCAATCATCAATGTCTCTTCCTACATGTGATCTATAAAAAAATATAAAAAAAAAATAAAAAAGAAGAAGAAGAGGGAGAAATAATTATCTCTAAGCAATCAGCATTTTTTTCCCAGCATAGCCTCATTTGCTCTGTACCTGAACCACGAACTCATGCTTCGTTCTCTGATCACACGTGCAAATGTACACGTACAAAAGGATAACATTTTTTACATTTTATATATAAAAAATGAATGAATAAATACTCGGATAATGTGGTTATTCAATTCTCACTTATCTTACAATTTCCGGTTATTATTTTCCATGTAGCTTTAACTGAGATGCCAAGATATTCATGCAACAATGACACTAATCTTGCCAAAAAGTGATACAAATGTATCCTTAAAGTCGAAAAAACAGAAAATTCACGGACTCTCCCTTTTACTGTATATTTGTTTATGACTTTGGTTAGGACTCTAGATCATGTGCACATTTATAAATATTTTGTGGTGCAACAAATTTTTTTGCGTTCCTTAACGCAACATATTTTTTGCGGCCCAACGCAACCAGCATGTAGTATCACGTGGTTGCATATTTCGAGAAAAAAGCAGTGGAAGCTTGTTGCTCTCTTTGGTTAATCCTTTTCAATTATAAGAATTTTGTTAAGTTAACCATTTATATTTGACCTTCTGATATTTAAAGTCCTCGCCAAAAAGCCAATTGGATATTGACGTGTCATGTACATCTCTTCCGTCTAAAAACGGGAGGTGTTGTATTCAATTTAAAAATGAGAGAAATATCTTGGTGGCGACTTTTGGCGGGGACAAGTAAACAAAAATGTATTTCATGTTTTTGAATTGGATAGAATTCTTTTTTGACCACAATGTTTCCTCCTCAGACTCAAAAAAATAAATGAAGTTCAAGTTCGTAGCGTGGGTTTTCTGTTTTCCGACTCAATTCAAATTGAGTATTTTAAGAATATTCATATACTATATGGATGTATATATATATTTATATATGTATTTTTTTATGACTTTTGGCGAAGACTTTAAATATATTACTCAAATGGCGCTGAAAATATTCTTTCTTTTTCTTTTTCAAAAAAAATAAAAATCCCACATTTTTCCATTACAATGCCAAAATTACCCAAGTCTTGCACATTACACCACTGCACGTTAAGCTCTGATTCAGAGACCTTGACCCCCAAAGAAAAAAACAGACATGTTAGAGAATATCATTTTAAGACAGCAATCTATGAAGACCATGACACTGGTGCCATCATTGAGTGCACTCGGGACGAATCAAAAGAATCAAAATTCCACTGCATTTGCGAAAGTTCATACAAAGTCCACTCATCCTTCATACGACACCTTCAGAATAAGGAATGTGAGCACCTAAATGATTTCGTTCAAAGGAAAGAAGCATTCAAGGACGATTACTTTGTACTGAGATATAAACCAGATAGAAGGACAGCCTCCAGCGGTGATGAGAGCGATAGCAAAGCGATTAAAGAAGTAAAAGAAATGCTTCAGTCCATAGAAAAGACGGTATTAGAAGTCTACTCTCTCGCGAAAGAAAATCAAGGTATATAAATGTGTATAGATATATATATTTTATATCAGTGATTGATGGTCCAAGTAAATCTAATACGTGCTTTTAAATATATAAAGCTAGAAACGAAATCATCAGAGCTGAATACGAAGGTTTGTAGTCGCTAGCAATCATAAATAGTCTCCACCTACATAAAACTGTCAAGAACAAGAGACAACATAACATTGTCATTGATTGTTTAATAACGCTCTGTACCTTTATTTTATAATATGAATATAGACCTCGCAAAAACAGTCGGCTGTCTACGAACCAGTTTTACAGTGTTGGAAAGAAGAATCTCTTGTTCTCTAAATCCTGACGAATCAATGAAGTAAGAATCCAAGTTTTTTTCTCTTTTGATTGTGACTTTTTAAGTATGAATGGTTTCCTTAACTAACAAGTGTCTTGTAATTGAAAAGATATAGGCATAAAAAAAACAAACAGACCCAAGGCGCCGGTACTTCTGGAGGTCCTCGAGAAGCCAAGGCTGTAGAGTCTACACCGAGTCTGCTCAATTATTTTGTGACATCGAAGCCAATGAACGAAAAGAGTGATGTGAAGGGAAAGGTTATTTTGAAGGGAAAGGGTAATTTGAAGGGAAAGGGTATTGTGAAGGAAGAGAGCGATGAGGAGTATCAATTCTTCATGATGAGTGACCTGGGGGAGGATCTGAGCGAGGATGAAGGAAATAACAATGCATGAATTGTGGTTAATACAAAAAGTGTTGGGCTATGTATCGTCTACATACATGTATATAACATATATATTTCTATTCAAAAACTTTCAGCGAAATATCAATAAATATATATATATATATCATATGAATACATTAATTTTTATGTAACAAGTGCTGTGAAAAATGAACACCTCCACCGAAATCAACACGACCAATGAAAGCTTTAGTGGATATTGCATGAAAAGTTTATGCCAGACAATGGTACAGGAATAAAAGTAAGAAAAGATGTAGACCCGCGCTGGGATATCAATTCATTTTTTGTCAAAAGAGGAGCACAAAATATCTTCATGTTATACTAGAGAGCACCTTGGGTCAGCTATGTGTCGCCATGTATAAGCATATGGAGTGAGCACGGAGTGATCCATTGAGAACAGGCTGTAGCTTTGTCTGAAGTGGTCAAGATGGCCAGCTAACATATTTTATTAAGTTAGAAGAGGGTATTTTTTAGAAAGCAACAGCACATGTGTCAGCCATCCGAAAAAAAAGTTTGGTCAACATGGGTTACTTCTAATTTTTTTATTTTTTTTTTATTTTGAACCTCTGACAAACAGCTCATATGCGACATGCAAAGATATTGTCAATGAGGCCAATGTGGATGATCACTAAAGTCTTTGGGTAGTACATGCTGAGGGAAAACGGCAAGAAATAAGATTGAAGACAGTGCTTCTCTTCAAGATTTTATTTTTTGACCAAACTTTCTTTAAGGTGATTGTACAAAATGAAGCGAGTAGTGAGCATCTACATGTGCTGCTGTGTGCTAAAGACGACCCAAGGCAAGTTTTGGCTATTTTATTGGTGAAAAATCAACATGATATATAATTAACTTGGAATGTAATGAGACAAAAATAAGGATCTTTATCAACGTAACATTAGTCACGGTTGTGCTATTAAAGTATTTTAGCTATTTAGATATAGGGATATAGGTAATTGTGGCACGATCGGCTTTGAGTGCGAACTGCCACCAACTATCAAAAGATAAGTAATCTCTCAGGTTACAAACGGGTAAAAAACTGAGGTCTACCCATATTGTATTTTAGTGAATTTGATAAACAGAATTTATTACCGAGGGCACTTGAGCTCTTAATAAAGAAGAACAGAGATAAGGACTTATAAGAGAGAGAAAAGAAAGAGAGTGGTAACACGGCACGCTATGCATCGAAGCAATGAGTATGATAGTATGATTGTTTGTATATCTGCCGAAACAGACTACACATTAGAGGTTCCTAATCCTGAACTCATCATTGTGTGCTTAATAGTGTACAGTAGTACTAAAGATGTATGCACGCGCTAAATGAAAGAAAGCATCGGGGAACCATGCACAATCTATAACAACACAACCAACAAAAGTGCAAAGTAGAGCGGCATAGTATATTTCAATTATAGATAAATCATCTGTAATTCTGTATTTGGTCCCAGAGTCGCATAAAGGATGCCAACATCTACTCTGAGCTACGTACGAACTTGATAAGATAAATATTATGATCAGTATTTGATATTTAGGTATCGGCTCTGGATCTAAGCTTGTGCCGTGGAAGGCTTCCTGGTAATGGTATTTAAGACCGGAATAAAGACCCCGTACAAATAAAAAAGAAAGATCCCCGTGCAAATGAGCTTTCAAAAGCAAAAGATATCCGAAAACCCGGATTTGAACCAGGGACCTAGAGATGACAGACAAACTACAGTCTCCCGCTCTACCAACTGAGCTATTTTCGGAACTTGTTATGGGCTCCGTTATCTAGTAAGTTATAATACTATAAATATCACGTGATAAAGTGCGCAGTTTGTATTCGAAGAACTAGGGCCTTAAACAATGGAATGTTCGGGATATTTTTTTTCACACGGGCGTACTGCGTCCTTCTCAATTCGTATCCTTTTTTTTTTCACTCAACATTTTATTCAACAACCCGACGTAAAGGTTTTATACACGTCTAGCAACAGTGCAGCTCTCTCTTGCAAGAGCTTGCTTCGAGATGTGTCAACATCGACTACATCCAGTTCCTTAAGGACCTTTTGGAGTTGTCTCCCTGCCATCTCTTGTGTTGACTCTTGGCGGCTACTCGACGCCTTCGTCATATCTTCAGTCGCGGTTGCCACTGAAGTAACAGCAACCTGCGGTGGACTCCGCGAGGCTGCTGCTGATGCTTCAAGTCGTTGCCAGTCGGCTTCCTTGACAAGCATTAGCTTGCGACGCTTCAGTTGCTTGAACAAGGACGGTTCGTGTACCAAAATTGTCACGCTTTATTTGCTTCCCCGACAGTTCGACTTTTGGTCCTCCCTCTAAGTAGAGGTACTTGCGAGGTCTTACCTCGTCCCCGTCTTGATAGAGTGCACTTTCTGTCCGTTCCGTGAAATTGCACAATTCACTCTCCAGAAAGAGCTTCTTGATCTTGTCCGCTTTTCTGGTAGGACGTTCCCATGGCACATAGGTGAACGCTGGGTCATTAGGTGGACCATCTGGGGAAGGCGAGGTCTCCTGACGTGCACCCTCATCCAACTCCTCACGAACGCGTTTTTTACCAGCAACCTGGTTGGGGACAGAGGAGGCAGTGTTATTGGAGGAAGACATAATGCAAGCGAGAAAATGATATTTGTAAGCTTGGTTGTGTGGTGAAGGAAATTTGAGTACAAACGAAGTTGGGGAATGGGGAAATGAGAAGTGAAATGTACCTCATTCGATGGTCGCCATTGTTATTCTCATTGTCTTTGCTGATTCATTCCTGACATTACTAATCTTTTCCATGGCGTGATTGTTGTTGATCCAATCATTTACACGATAACCTTAAAGTGCCACTAACTGCAACCAATCATCCTTCGAAATACTCAGTACGTGGCTTTCTAACATTGTGTACCTGAGCATTTTAATGCTGCAGCTTCATATGCGAAGACTTCAATGGCTTCTTATCCATCCTCGTCATCGTCAGGGACACTCCGGGCTGTGGAATTGCCATTTTCTGTCGTTAACAGCTCTATTTGCGAAAGGAGGTTCTTGCCTAGCACTAGGCCTTTACGATTCTTATGAAGACATCCGTGTCCATAAACTGCAATGGCACAAGTTTTAGCACACCGATGGCCATAGAGGATTATTGATGTATTTTTTTATTATTTATTTTGTAGAAAGGAAAAAAAAAAAAAAAAAAAAAAAAAAAAAAAAAAACTTCTTTCTATACCTTGTTCTTTTTTTTTCTTCCGACTCTCCCATCAAGTTACTTCATAACAACAGTCTGGCTTTTTATCATCGTGTCACTATGTCTACTATGACATCTAGTTTACTTATCCATATTACCTTTAGCGTATCCTTGTAACGCGTCAAGTAAGGACGGCTTACGATGATTGTGCCTGCGTATTCTCCTCCTGGTCTCCTTCTTTCGTAACACCTTTTTCTTTCGCCTCCATTTCAAGACGAAGTGAATTCATGGTACGCCCTTTGCTGGCTTCTGAGAGCGCTTTCACGAACTCGTCGATGCGCTGGTCCCTCCTTTTCGCCTCCCTCCTGATGAGCTCAATAAGCTGGTGACGGCGCCTATAGGCTTTCCGACGGGCTGGAGTGAAAGGCCATGCCTTATCTTGAAGGATGGCAACTTTCACTGGACCATAGAACTCGTCCCAAGCCTGTTGAACTGTCAAACAGGTATCAGGTAGCATAATGTAACCCTTGCTCCTATCATCACCCTGTGGCACCTCTGACTGCTGTTCTGCAGACTGTGATAGGACTGAAGGCTGCGGCGAGGACTGAGGGCGAGGGCGTGGCCATTGTGGGGATTGTGATGACGATTGCTGGTTTTGTAAAAAGACTTGAGGCGATCGAGCCATCAGCTGATGGAGCTCCAAGTTGAACGTATCATTCATCGCCGATAATTGCGACTGAGCCTGGCGCTCTTTGGATAATTCTTCTTGCTGTTGCATCATACGGTTAATCTGGGCCGAGATACCTCGGATAACCTTGTCTTGTTGTTGTTCGATGCGGCTGATACGGCCGATGAGTGAATTGAGTCCACTGTTGAGTGAATTGAGTCCACTGTTGAGTGAATTGAGTCCACTGTTGAGTGAATTGAGTCCACTGTTGAGTGAATTGAACCCTTGCACCACGGTATCGCGATTAACCAAAACGTGAGGTTCGATGAGATCGGGGCGTTTGGAATATTCATCCATAGCTCGGATAAGATCAGCCTGGAATTTAATAAACATCGGGTTCTTGAAGACGTCCAGAGAAGCGAGAAGGTTATTGGTCAAAGATCGGCCGGCTTCATCAGTCCTCATGTAAAGGACGGCATCCTGAAGGATCACGCGCCTCATACGAACAAGGAGTTTAAGGAAAGCAATGCGGTTTACCAAAACAGTATCGTAGATTCTGGAAGTTCCGACAGTTGCTGCAGATTCTCGAGGTGGGATCGAATGGAGGTCTTCTGCTGTGCAGACATTTGGGTCCAACCCCTCCATCTCTTGGTCGCATTCCTTGATCCAGGACTGTGTCTTCTGAGGCATGTCTGTTTTAAAATTATCCTCAATCCACGGGAAGATAAGGCGCTGAAGGGCGAGAGGTGGAGTGACAAGATCGCGTTCAATGAAGTATGGCTCATCTATCTTGTTAAAATGAGCCATATAAAACGCGCCGGTAATTGGAATCATTGGTGCATAAAACGCTTGCATTTGTCCTGTCTTCCAACGGCCAAGATGAAGCACATGGTTCACATCTAGTCTTAGATGGTATGCTTCTGTTGTGCCAGCATGACGACCTGCGTGTGTCTTTTTATTCGAATACACCTGACAGCGACTCATGACTGTAGTAGCACAATGTATCTGGGTTTTGAATGACATAGGGATATTTCGCTTGTGAATGATATCAGGATCTGGGGCGCCAACAGTAAGGAGCTTGATGTCGTACCATTCTTCAGTATTTGAGAAGTCAGGAACCGGTTCCTTCAATGTCTTTTTTTAAGAGAGAAAAAAAAAGGAGTGTTATAAGGATGCATTTTTTTTTTTTTTTTTTTTTTTTTTTTTACTTTAGCACATCCAAATCAATATCATACCTCAAATCGCTCCAGCATCCAGAATGCAAATGCTGCAACAGTACATCGGAGGAAGTTCCTATGACGGAATGCAACTGCAAAAGTGTTGTCGCCTTGATGATTCGTCTTTCCGTACGTCAGACAGAACACGAGTCCCAAAGCCAAGGATGATCCTTGTACAGGATGTCATTCTAGGATACTGAAAATACTGGAAAGGTTTAAATTACGAAGATCTTCATCACGAAGCAACATGTGGTGCCGTGCTAGAAGACAGAAGTGTTCTCGGAGGTATGGAAATCGTTTGACATTGTTGTATGAGCGTGGACCTTTCTGTGGGCACCGAGGAATCATTCGCCATGTAAAAGAAATCATCCGAATGAATTCTTGCTCTGTGTAAGGGTTGCGCGAAGTAGTTGTTGCTGTTCGAATAGAACTGGTTCTTTCTCTGTTAAAAACCAGGGTCTCTTTATATTTTGCGATAAGGTTCTTTAGAACAACATCCTTTCGAGGGTTGGGTGCAGGATTAGGATAAGGAGCTGTGTGCTCATTTTGATGTTCCCACAGGTACACAAGAGCCCTCAGGGTACAGTCTACTGTCGACATTCCAATAGGAACCTCTATTTCTTTGCATGCGTTCCCGTACCGATCAGTTCTGAACTCGGACTTGGACTGCTGAATGACTGAACTTAAAGCTGTCATTTCACAATGTTTGCAAAAAAATAAAAAAATAAAAAAATAAATAAAAAAATAAAAAAATAAATAAAAAAAAAAAAGAAGACAACATTGTCTATTTACCTTTTCCTGCTCTACCAATGGTAGCTGCCATAGAGTGCTCAGCACCATCTTGTCCCTCGTCTTCATCATCAGTATCATTATCATCTGATGGATCTTCGGCTTGTGCTTTTGATGATGCAGGTTGAGCTGTGAATTCCAAAGCGCGTGAAACAGCCCATTTTGTCAAATCCTCGTTAGGAGGTGGTGAGGAAGGTACCCAGAGTGATCCTGCATTGGGGCCCGGCATCTCGTCTGTGTCCACTTGCGGTACTATGCTCACTGGTCCCATGTAGCTAGTATTCACACCGACGTATTTTTTCGTCGTTCGCATGAATGTTACTTCGTTGAAAAACTCAACCATCCGAGCAGCATTAACAGTATAGTCTACAGTATCGCTGCCTTCATGAGCCTTGTTATCCCAGTATTGCTTTTATTTTATAGGGTTGTAGAGTCATATAGGTCATTTAAGGAGGGAGAAAAAAAAATCAGCCATTCTTGTCATATATCATTATCAAATAAAATATGCAGAGATGTATTTTACCTGCCATTGTCTTATGTACACCTTGTATATGGTAAGCGTTTTATCCGCGGCGGTCGATGGTTTATTCAGGAGTTGTTCAAGAATAAACTTAGCCGAGCCTCTTCGAGCAACTACAACTTGCTCCTCAGTCATGAAGGCCATGGGAATTGATGTTGAGTTGGCGGCAGGTACAGGTACAGGTACAGGTACAGATTCCTTGGACCTCAGTCGTGCGCGTTTAAAATGGGAGACTCGGCCAAAATCGTCCGTATTTGTGAGCCTCTTTTTAAACTGCGGGGTAGCGGTCTGTGTTGTCGATGACTCGGCCACTTGGGTTGGTTTCTGTCGTGTAATTGTCTTTTTTTGTTGAGGTTGCTCTCTCGTTTTTTTTGGCGAGTCGATGGGGAACGTGGTTTTCATCGACTCGAATTGTTGATTTGTTTCTGTCTTTGAATTGTGAATGGGCATGGTTGAGAATAAGGTGGGGTGTAAGCGTGAAGTAGGATATAAACGATGACAATAAGAATCAGATGAATGAGTAACTAAAAAAAAAAGAGTTAAGGAAATGAGGAGTAATGAGGACTGAAAATGCAATTTTTTTTTCCTATGATAAAGAAACACAAGTCTAAATAGGGTCCATGTGGTCAAATTTGGAGACACACCACTATTGTGTCCATCACTGAAACATAGTCGCTCTAAGAGGCAACGATCACGTGTGGTATATCATTTACTCTCATAATGAATATCTTGTTATCAAAAAGAAAGAAAAAAAAAAAAAAAAAAAAAAAGTCTCCAATAAAGCCCCATTAGTGCACGTAAGAACATGTACGCATTACTGGCATCCCTAGTAACCCAAGAAATTATTTATAAAGTTCAGTGTTGATAAATCAGCTTCAAAAAGAGTAGGGGAAGGCTTTGTTCGAGGTTACCAGATCGGACTTCGTGACAATTACGCTCACTATATAAGAAAGCAATATACATTTTACTGCCCAAGGCTTTTTTTTTCGTGACAATACTCTTAGCTTCATAAGATGCTCCGAGGGCACAATAGTAGCCGTAGGGACGGGGCCAGCAACCTACTATATGCTTTGATTTATACACTTGTCAGACCAAGCTATTTAGGACTTTGTTCCTGAACCTTCGGATAAAAGCTTATGTGAGCATGCACGTCATCTGTCCGGCCTTCGGATATCTGAGAAATACTTCACCCTTTTTTTCTGAGGCGTAATTTTTTTTTTTTGACCCCGATGTGATATTTTCCCTCACCATCCCCCTTCTCTTCTCATTCCTCTTCTTCCACCTTCCACAGAATTATTACGGGCTATAAAGGACAGAAAAGTAGGACATTACAGGACAAGGATTCTTTTTTTTTTTTTTTTTTTTTTTTTTTGTTATTTACCAAAATGGCGCCTGTGAGTGCTACGTCATCATCGTCAATATTCAACAAGATCGGATACTGGTCACCCAATACAGCATCTGTGGACTGGTGCGAAAGCAATTATGAAGTCTCATATTACATTGCAGAGTATGTAAAGGATAAAAAAATAAAAGCTGAATGGAAAATGATACATTGTGTGGCTACTGTGAGCGTTAGGGTACTAATGAAAAAAAAAATAATAAAAATATATATATAACTGTTATCACCCCATAGATTCTGGAACACAATCTCCAATCTTCCCAGTCTCTTGTTAGTGATCCTTGGGTATCATCTATTTCCAACAAACGATGGACGGTTCAAACTCTTGTTTTGGGTCTGCGGTACTGTTGCAGTTGGTTCTGCCCTATTTCATGGCACGCTGCGACATAAAATGCAGCTTCTTGGTATGAAATGGAAAAACACATTCTTTAGGCTGGAGTCATGTTATCATTCTTTTATATACTTTCATTGCAAGTCTGACCCGTCAAGTGTTTTTATTTTTATTTTTTATAAATTATAATATAGATGAGTTACCCATGTTGTATTCTGCCACGATTATTCTATACATCCTCGTAGAAACCAAGCATGGTCGTCAAGGACCTTGGTTCCCTGCCCTGTTGACGGTGTGGATTTGTAAGAGGCATTAAGAAAAAAAAAAAAAAAGAGTTCATTTGTTTATCTGCTAAAGAAAAAAGATTTTCCGCGCCACTAATGTCCTTCCATAGCCTTGACAACGTTCATATTTTCAACTGCCAGTGGCAAGATCCAGTTCTATACCTTCCAATCGACTTATACGATCCTGCAATTCTGCATGATCTACTATCTTCGCGTTCTGCATGTCCAACAAAGCGCAAAGCATCAATCATCCATCTCGACTGCGAACAGTAATGTTACCTCCACCAGTTCCAATACTTATACTTCCCGTCAAACGAAGGTAAATTACAGTTCCTATAAGCAACCGTCGCCATCGCCCTCTCTGAGACCACAAGCCATGGCGGATGTCAAGATTTTGATTCGCCGGGCACTTGGATTTGGGGCTCTAGCAGTCTCGATCTGGCTGGTTGACTTGCGTCTTTGCGAGTTTATTAACGGCAAAGGAGCACAGTCACTGTTGAAATGGAACCCGCAGCTTCATGCATGGTGGCATGTGTTCTCAGCCGTTGCTATGTATCATGCTGCGCTGCTCGTTAGCTTTTATCATTATGATGTACTGGAAAGAAGTCCAGCCGTGTATCATTGGAAGGGTGTCGTGCCTGCCATCCGTCTTGGATCGAAGTTGAAACCGAGAGAGCGTTAATAAACGAAAAAGTCCGTGAATATAAAGATATGTGCTTGTGTAGACTATTTGTTAATTTGCGCAGCAAAAAAAAAAAAAAAACCGTTGCACATGGTTCAAGTTGAATATGGTTATATACCCCTGCATGCATTGTTGCGGAAAAAGTGTTTTTGCCGGTGAAATAACACGATCATAATTACATGTCTTCTAAAATGCACAGAAAAAAATATTAAGAAGGAGCTGTCGTAGTTTTTCTATTTGTTTTGTTCGGACAAAAAGGATGTTTACATGCTGATAAGACCTCTGTCTGTCTCACTCTAGTTCTATTTCACTCGACCATTTAACGCCAGCCCAGTCCTATTAGTTCTAGTTCTCTCCTCTGTTTTTTATTATCTGATCCACGATCTTACTTGTCTCTGTTTCTTCCTCTCTTCTCTCTCTCTTCCCTCTCTATTGTTCCTTTATCACAGGTCAGATCTGCGCAAGTTGAATCAATTGCATTCATTCACACTGTGAAATAACAAGTCAACAAGTGTTACACACAGACTTCACAGGTTTACACACAAATACGGATGGCGCCTGTAGTATCAGCAGGAGGCTCTTCTGCATTCGATCAACTTGGATATTGGTCTCCTAATACAGCTTCAGTCGATTGGTGTGAAAATAACTATGTGGTCTCCTTTTATATCGCAGAATTCTGGAACACGATCTCGAATGTCGCCTGCTTCATTGCTGCTTTTCTAGGGTATTATTTCTTCCCAGGCCATGAACGTCGGTTTATGCTGTTGTTCTTGACCTTTGCCTTGGTCGGTTTGGGATCTGTGCTCTTCCATGGTACCTTGCAGCACAAAATGCAGCTCCTTGGTAGGTACCTTCTATTCTCTCTTTCTTTTTTTTTTTCTTGTCATTGCAATTTCATATTAACCTCGGTGATTTTTTTGTCCTTAAAAAAACAGATGAGCTACCCATGCTATATTCTGCAACAATAATCCTATTCATCCTAGTTGAGGCCAGACATGGTCCGCAAGGTCGATGGTTCCCTCTTTTACTCACAGCTTGGATTGGTAAAAGCACCTTACAGAGGAAAAAAAAAAGTCTTTTGAACTTTGATAACATAGACTAAAATGGGGTTTTTTTTTTTTTTTTTTTTTTTTTTTAAAAAAAATTGACCGTTAGCAACAACGACGTATATCTTCTCCACAGCGACAGGAAAACTTCAATTTTACACATTCCAGTCAACCTATACTATCCTTCAATTCTGCATGATCTACTTCTTACGGGTCCTTCACGTTCAACAACGACAACAAGGAGGCCTCCTTTATCGCCCCAGCTCTCAAGTCACCGCCCTGATCCGTCGTGCTTTCGTCTCTGCTCTCTTTGCAGTCTCGATCTGGTTGGTTGACCTAAGACTTTGTGAGTTTGTCAACGGCGTCAGCACAACTTCTATCCTCAAATTCAATCCTCAACTTCATGCTTGGTGGCATGTCTTTTCAGCCTGTGCTCTTTATCATGCTACCATGCTCATCGTCTATTATCATTACGCAGTTCATCAACAGCAGCCTTTTGTTGATTATTATAAGGGCATCATCCCTATTATCCGTTTAGGTCTTCCTTCTCGTCCTAGCGAAGGAAAAGGAAAGCGAGTAGACTAGGAAAAAAAAAAAAAGGCTATATATCATCAATTAAAATACACTAATATTTTTTGCCATCGTGATCGGCCTCTTCTACAATATCCAATTTGATTATTATTATTATTATTATTATTAATTAGTTTACGTATACGAAAGTTATTCCTTATACATTTTCGATACTACAGGAATAATATTATAATTAAAGCAAAATAAAATCTTAGCAATGTAGTATATCCGTAACAAAAGAAAAACAAGGGATCTTAGAATGCACTTGAGATAGGTGCCCTCTCTTCTGTTGGTGAAGGGGTGGGCGAATGACCATTGAAATAGAATTGTGAAGAGCGCGATGAAGCTGAGGACGAGACACTGTCAGAAGACGATGTTTGGATCGACCCCCAGGTCCCACAGTTGCGTTCACTAAACCATTGTCTACGCGATACCTCATCTTGAGGCTCACGAGGGAAACGAACTGATGTAGCTGACGCCTCAGAACCGCGTCTCTTCAGTGAAGAGACGTCTGCATCATCCAGAATACGGGGATGGCTCTTGTCCATCAGAACTGACATAGTTCGCTCGCTACGAAGACTAAGATGGCTCACTCGTGACTGGGACATGGTCGAGGCAAAGCTGGGCCGACGACTATATAAACTTTCATTATCCCCCCAGCCAGACAAATCATCACGCGTGTTCCTGAAAGAATTGGATGCCCAGGAGTCAGAATAGGTCAGATCACTACTACCAACACTGAGTGTACCGATTGAGCCTTGTCGACTCTGACGCATAGGATGTCTAGGGGGCCGCGAAGGGATTGAAAGCGAGGCTGCCACACCGACAGGCTCCACAGGAACAGTAGTCATCATCGACATACGATAAGGAACGGCCTTTGGAATATCCTCATAATGGATGTGCTGCTCTTCTTCCTTAAGGTCTGTACCATTGTAAGCAGCATCTGGTTTCCGCAAACGAATCACAGGCGCCTCATTTTGTTCTGAAACGAGCGTGGGGATGCGAGGACTACTGAATGATCCCTGTCTAGAGCCAGGATGGAGCTCAAGACCTGCTTGACTGTCCAATTCCGAAGCCGAGTCGTAATCGTAGCAGTCATAGATACTGTCCGCATACATTGATCGAACCGAGCCCCTCTCAGTTAAATATGAACCTTGACGAGCAAGCACAGCAGGGAACGGCATCATAGGGCCTACTGATGGAGTGTTCGAGGACATTGAGGGTGAAGGAAGAGGAGAGGTAGGCGCAGCAGGAAGTGTCAAAGAACTACTTGACATGCTGCGGAGGCCGTTCGTCTTTTTGTCACCCAAATCGGATGATTGTTGGCTAGATTGCGTGGCTGTATCGAGAGAAGCGTCGACTTGATCATTGACGGCACTCGATCGCGTGGAAAGACCAGAAGCTACGCTCGCTGGGAAGGGGGATCTTTCTAAATCGCTTGCACAGCGGCGGATGGGCGACAATGGACGTACGGTCATCAAAGCAGAAGCCCCGGATTCTGGAATGGCGAGTTCCGCTTGTTCTATTTTGCGCAAGCAATAAATTACTGGGGTCAGTTGTCAATGCAAAAAAAATATTATACTCAAATAGGTCATGATCCATAGATCCGAAGACTCACCATTCGTAGGAAGAGGAGGGAGTTCTTTCTCGGTATTGAGTGGCGCTGCCACGGTCTGTTCAGAGATATCCTTTTGATTAACTTCAGTTTCTGCCAATGGTAAGGAGATACCTAGGCCAAAATGGGAGGACTTTTGGCTTGGAGTAGGACTAGTCTCTGCTTCCTCGGATGTGTTTGTGGCAGAAGTTTGTACCTCGGTTTCACTCTTCTCATTAAGATCATCTTTTTCTGTGCGCTTGAAATTTCGTCTCATGGATGATTGACGAGTCAACACTTGCGCATAAACAATACCTCCAACCGAAGACACGTTAGATGATGTCTCACTCTGGACGGAGGTCCTCGAGGCGAGCCCAGAGGAGGATGTGGTCGACACGTCTTGAATTTCAGTGGCATCCTCAGCTGTTGGGGATTGTGGCGTTTCTTGACTAGCAGTTTCAGCAGTGGTGGGCAAGGGTTCATCCAAATTCTTCAGGCCCGATTGGACTCCCTCATCTGCCTTGATTGGATCCTTCTCCTTTGTGGTCGTGGTTGCTGTCACTGTTTCAGCTGAGGATGCATCGCTAGACGCAAGGGGAGCAACAGTGATGTTCAACATTGCTGCCTCAGCAGGAGTCATTTCAGAAACAGCCCCATTTGATGCCTTGATTGGTTTCTCTGTGCCGGTGCTTTCAGCTGTCTCAGTAATGTCAGTGGTCTCTTCGGCCTCCGCAGAGCTCTGCAAACGCTCAGCAATGGACGCCGCTGGTTTCGTTGTCTTTACGGAAGTCGTTGTAGAGCTTGATGTGGATCGCTCAAGTTTTCTAGTAGAATGAACGCTGATAACGGATTTAGAGGACTTCAACTCATCGGCTCTAGGGTCCATGTCCCATCGAGGGACAAAGAAGGATTCTCCAGAGCCGTCATTCACTTCAATCATCTCGTCTTTGTCAAACGTTCTGCTAGCAAATTTGGCTAATTTTGCCTTCTTTGCAGCTTCTTCATCAGCCCCCTGCTGCGTAGAAGCGGCATCAGCCTCTTGACCATCCTTTCCTTCCTCTTCAGCCTCATACTCCTGTTTATCTCCATCCGCTTGGTCATGACGCTTGAGCAAAGAGGCTCCTCCACTCGCGTTATCACGGGTAGTGTTGCTTCTACGCAATGAGGCGCCCATGGCAGCAAAGCTGTTTCCGCCTTGCTGTTCCTGTGCTAGATACCTTGCTCGGAGATTATCCTCAGAGAAGAACTGAACAGGTCCACGACTACCCTCTTCACCACCTTGCTCGTTTAGCTCACCGTTCTGATCACGTCTCGAATCGCCGCCATGGCCAGGACGATTCAACCTCTTGGCAAGCTTGCTCTTCAACGCTTTAAGTTGCTTCAACCCACCTTTCTTTTCTGCATCGCTCTTAGACCCATGGGCATCCTCACGATCAGAATCATCGTCATGAAAAACACCATTTGCAGCATGGCGGACTGCTTTGCGCATCTTCTGTACCTTCTTTTTGATGCCTTCGCCGCCACTTGTATATTCAGATTTAGCTCCAGCATCTTCGTTGTCCGATTGATCCACAGGGCGAACGATGGGAACGGTTTTGATTTGATTAGTAGTTGACACGAGCTTAGGTTCGCTGATAACAGTGATCTTTTTACGGCGAGATCCCTTTCGGTGGGGCTTTGTCCCATCCGAGTTGCCTCCGGATAGGTTTCCATTACTGATTTTGTTCCGCAATGGTGGATTCATGGCTTTCTCTTGCAAAAACAACGCCTGTTGTTGTTGAATGTACATGATATGAGCGATTTCAGCCTCACGCGAGTTTGGTATCACGGCGCCATTCAGATGGGGTGGCTGTGGCGCAGACCGTGTGGGCGTAAATGGTGTGCCCTCAGGTTTCTGGCGACGATGGTGGCGACGATCAGTATGATCTTCGGGTCCGGAAAGGACATCGCCATCCGTATCATCGTTCACGCCTTCATCCTCATAATCTCCGTCATCCTGATGATCTTGTCCTTGTCCATGCGCACGATCTTTTCCAGAGCCATCCGTATGGTGTGAAGGCACTACGTTCTCCCAGCGATGGTAAGGATGACGGCGGCCAGGGGAGATGGGTGAAGTCATTGACTGTGGAGAGAGAGCGGACTGAGGAGACTGACCAGCTTGGACTTGAATGGGTGGTGCGCGCCTCCTGGAGGTCGATCGTTGCAAGGTAGGGTCTGAATTGAGGAAATTGAATGTGTTCTGTGTATTGCTCTGTGTTGGCCCCATGCGTGGAGATACCACAGGAGAAGGAGGTACAGGCACCTATAGGAGTCGCGCCACCAAAAATAAAAAAGAAATCTAAACTTTTAGAGACCGATAAAATCACCAGCTTGTTAGACCAGCGATTATTCAATAAATGGTTTTTACCTTGTAGTTGTCTGAATCATACGTCGGTACATGAACTGTCTTATCCTTAGGTTCCTGGCGGGGAGTAGACCAAAGGGAAAAAAAAAAGAAAGAGGGGTAAATTGTGAGCAAGCGATGAAGCAGCATAGGTGGTGCTCAATGTGAACTACATGTACAAAAAAAAAAAAAGCTCTCATACACACCTGAGCATGTTGAGCACCATCGGTTGATGCTATTGCTCCCTGTAAACCGGATCCATCTCCTGGAGAGGCTATTCCGGCGGCTGACAGCTCTTGACTCTTCATTGGGCTGAGTGGAACAGAAGTAACCGTTGGACCTTCTGTGCCAGAAGCTGTTACTGTTGCTGCTGCTGTTGCCAAGGCCCTTAGATTAGACGCTGATCCAAGCTTTGCAAGTGGATGATGAGATCCAGACGAAGGTGGTGATGCAGAAGATGAAGCGACCGAGATAGGACCTGGAGGCTCCCAGGTTTGATTCAGGGTCTCGAGGTGGCTGTGGTAGCTTTTGACGTTCGACAGATAGGGTGCGTCCTTGGAGCCGTTCTTCAGGATAGATGTCTGGCGCTTCAATGGTTGATGTGGGGTTGAAGGTGAAGGTGGTCCCGATCGACTTTGGTGGCGCAAGAGTGGCGAGGAGTAATTAATCTTGCTGTTGGATCTTTGTAAGCCCGAAGATGAGGCGACTGTCAGGAGTGAGGCATTATCACTTTGAGTAGAGCTTTTGTTGTCAAAATAGCTGCTGGTTGGACTAGTGCCAGGGTGATTGTCATTTCCAGGACTGTTTGGTTGTGTTCGGATACTAGGCGAGTTCTGAGGGGAGGTCTGATTAGAATATGGTGAAGGGGGTTGATATTGATCAGAGGCCAAGTTCCCTTGCTGGTGTGATTGCTGATTATTCTGATTCTGATTTTCGCCATTGACAGATGATGCTGTGGTCACTTCCTGGCTATTCAGGGTATGGTTGACGGAGCCAGCAGAGGACTCTTGGCGCTGCGCGTTTTGCGAAGGTGCACGGCGCAGACTTGCGCTTCTGCTAGGGAGACTGGGCCGAGGAGGAGGGTGTGCATCTCGAACTGGGGGCAGGATAGGCTGTGGACCTGATGTCTTGAGGTCGAGAGGGCCCGAGATGTTGATTTGATTCGTCGTAGGCGAGGGCAACTCGGACTGAGGCCCACTAGGGGCATACGTTGGCATATTAGGAGACCGAGCAGCAGGCCCTTGATGTTGTGGTGATGGTGGATAGGGGTTATGGCCTTGCGTAGGTGGAGGGGGGATATAGGTGTTAGTGTTAGCATTAGACATGATGGAGTGAGACTAGAAAAGTAATGAGGACGTAACTAAAAAAAAAAAAAAAATAATGAATGAATGAGAAAAATGATGAATGAAATGAAATGAATGAAGTTTGAAGTGTCTACATGAACATGGTTGATAAAAAAGAAGGAAAAGCTATTAGGGAGGATTAGAGGATTGAAGGGTATCCAGAATGGAGTAAAGGTAAAGGGAGAGGGTTTCTTTTGTAGGAGAAAGGAAGAAGGATTCTGTTTTGTTGGAATTAAAATTAAAATTAAAAGTAAAAAAGAAAGACAACGTGGTTTGCCTTCGTCTCATATAAATGATTAAACACAAACAAAGCAAATAAACAAAACCACATTTTCTTTATGCATAATAGCCGTTCAACAACAGCCAAGAAGGCCCTGTCTTCACATTACACACATCATACACATTCATATGCACTTATATATCATGCATGAGCATGCAATGAGGACATGCGCCGTCCGTTGTTGTCATATTTAACATCCTGCTTCAAACCTAGCTTGCTAACATCTACTTAGTCCGCTTTTTTTTTTGCTCTACTAATTTTTTTTTATTAATAAATATAAATGTATATGAAAATGCAATATACTTTTGTGTGTAGATATCTATATGTTAGCGCCACTTCATCGATCTTCCTCCTTCACTTCCCCCAAAAGAAATTGTCAGAATGAAGAATGGGCTATTGGTCTTCGTCCTTGTGAGCCGCCCGGGGTCTATCCTGCGCCTCATTTTTATAAAAGTAAGGTACCAGAACACATGTCCCTGAAGAACGTTTTTTCTACACATGTCTTTGCTACCGCTGTTGTTATTGTTGTTGATTTTTTTTTTTTTTTTTTTTTTTCTTTTTCTTTTTGATCGGGAATTGCGGTCTTCTCCTCCTTCTCTTCCTAATCTCTCCATCTCTTCATGATCGTAAACTATGTGTTTCTATATATACTGTTAATCGGGCAAGCAAATGCCTCGGTTAATGCCTTGCCTAGTCTGATTCTCAATTGATGAAGCGAGTTTTTTTCTGCATTGTTTTTTTAGAGGTCCGAAAGAGAAATGAAAAAAAAGATGAATAGATGGTCTATATCAGCGTATTGGTGCCAACAAAATAAGGTTAATAGCTGTCATTTCTGTGTTGAGAGCATTGTTAGAGTATGTACTGTACACGTCTACATATACATATACATTTGTATATTAATTCATCCTTGTGAATACTTGGACTAAAAATACATGTGTCCGGTGAAGAAGGCTAATGGTGATCAATAAAAAAAAAAAGAGTCAGAACGTCTACTCTTTCTTACCAATCGTATATTTTTGTAGACTTTACAAAAGTCAGGTAGCATGAGCTCATTTTGCATTTCCTGGCAGTCAATTAGCCGATAGAAGACAGTTGGGTCCGAGACTTTATCTTTTATGGAGAACCGAATAATACAGATTCATCTGAGGAACAAGTTTCGGCCACATGAAAGCCAAGAAACACAGGTGAATGGATACCTTCCCCCTTTCTCCTCTCAAATGTTTCGTTGATTCTTTTTGCCCACCCAATGGGTTAGGGCTCTCTCTTTCTTTCTGATTCGAACACAAATTTTTTTTTTTTCTGATTCTGCCAAGTTTGTTGAACAGGGGCCATGCTTATCCGTGTCACCATTTTCAATGCTTGTGCAGCCGTTTCACATTAAAGAGCAAATTGGTGGCGCTGTTGACCAAATCTAAGCATGTATAAACCATTTGACATGGATCAATGGGTGATGTATATATAATAACGCCATATGATGCAAGTCCAAGCTTAGTCTACTTGTATTATGCCTGCTGCTTCATTGGTCATAATCCTTCACTTGAACTCACATATACTCGACATGTTCTTGGGGGGCTTCTCAGCGCTTTGACCTTGATGGCGATCGCCTCCTGCTCATGTCTCGTAACGAGCAATAGATTAAAAAATTTATGCCTGGACCAGGGACCACTCGAAGGAGCCAACTTTGTAGTTTAATAAATTTTTATATCTGCGCCTCTCATTTTGATATGACATTTTCCATTTTCATAACCTATCCCTGAACATTTGAAATATGGTATGGGGTTATTATCTCTCGGACATTTCTCAGATATGATTATTAAATTATCGTTCATTTGACAGATATTTAAAGAGCGTTAATAGCGACCTGTATACTCTTGTGTATACTTGCAAACAGTTCGAGAATAGGGTTTATTTTCTTATATTAAGCAGCGTTTTGCATCAATTGGGATAATGATTTTAGTCAATATTTCAAATCCATGGTTATTGGGACAGTTTTCTAGGAGGTAGATTTTGAGCTAGGCTAGTTTTTGAAGGGATTGAGTATGGAGCCTTGTGAGCAACGGCTTTGAGGAACGTTAGGGGTTTTCACTGGCTGACTAGATTTTTAATTAATTCCTGGTCGATTATTTTTAAATGGAGAGTGTAGATAGTGGTGAAGAACGATAAGAAGGTGAGGCGCTTCCTAACAAAGAATACTGGGAATGGAGGCACTTTCAGATATCAAATGGCGATGCTGGCTCGATCTTCTCCATCTTTTGTGAAACATTGCTTCGCCATCTTGCTCACGTGTCGATTTATCTTTTTCTCTCTCTTTTCATTCAACCTTCTATTACCTCTCCCTACTACTCTATTCACCCACATATTTCATTGCCCACCCTCGGCTCCATTCTCTTCTTTTGCGTTGTTCGACTTCATTGCTGTATTTTGGGCCATTCATACACTCTTCTTGATTGCAAGTCTTCTGCTGTGAGTCTCTCTTCAATATCGTTATTACATGATTATCTTGCTGATGAAATACCGTTAACCTTATAGTAATGCTTCTTGCTTTGACAGCTACAGAGAAAAAGAAAAAAGAAAGCATGAGGTGGCTACAAAGCATGCCAAGGCGAGACCAACTCCCACCTCAGAAAGCCTTAGACCTTGCTACCATCTACTTGGAGCAGGCACACAAAACAAACGATCCTGTGCTCGCTTTGGAGATATGTTTGGATGCTGAGAATGCTCTTTATCGAATACAGCAATCTGATCAAAAGTTGCTTGTCAAAGCCTCAACAAGCAATACAGACAATGCAAACAAAGCGCTATGCAAGGCAATCGCTGCTACTCTGAATGATGTTGGTGCATTGTTTGACAATCTCGGTCATCCAGATCACTCTAAAAGAGGCTACAAGCATGCAGCCAAATGGGGTCATCCTCAACAACTCAACCCAGCTCCAAGCAACCCTCATACGTATTGTCGAGCCAGCAACGCTGCCAAAGATGACAATGAGGGTGGTGGTAATGATGGTAATGACGATGCCAATAGCAGCAGCAAAACTCAAAGCAACAGCAGAACTGTTCAAGAAAGCGTTAGCACAATCGGTAGCAAAGTCGACAATATCAACAATGCATTGAAGAGCCTCTTGATCCACAGCTCTGTGATTGTCCCTAAAGAAATATTTAGCCAAGATGTACCTCAAGTGATCTTCAAGTACAACCTCCCTCATCCAGATACACCTTTGAACAATACACAGCAGCTAGCGTATTGTCTTGGATTGCTTCCTACTGCTCCCATTCCAAGAAAAGACCTCAGTAAGCAAGAGCAAGAATGGTCTTTGGCCACATCGGATGATCATGATGAGCAAGAGCGTCTTTGCAACCTGGCATCTGATGTGATTACTATGTTCATCCATGACGATATCAAGTCTGAGGCTATTGTCACTGAAGTTGTGATGCTGGCTCCAGTCCTCGACTATGACCAATACAGGACACTACTCATGGCTTTGGTCAATGGAATCAAGCAGAACATCATGCTAGAGACTCATTTACTCGAAGGATTGACTCAACTGGTCCAGCATGTTCCTCCTAGATATCTCGACCCTTACGATCTAGTTCATATTCTCAGCACTCTCAGCTCTTGCTTACAAGGCACACATGAACAATCTGGCAGTCACATCTATCAGCTGTGTGTTACAGTCTCACATGTTCTAGATGCCATGGTCGACAATCAAGTCAAGGGTCTGAACCGAGAACAACTCCATGAGCCACTGTCAGCCTACTTGAAGGTACTGAAAGATAGCTCAGATCCTTTTTTGGTCTACCATGCAGCTTATGCTTCACAAGCTCTACTGTATATCCCAAATGATGAAACAATAATGCAGGCCATGCTTCGACGTACATCAGCAGTGGCTCAAGGAGTGTTTGGAGCAGTAAGTGCAGTCAAGGATTGGGATCTCAATGCTTTCATGGATGAACTGTCCAATGTCCAGAGAGGGCTCCCATCTGTGGCTGACGCTATAGATAAAAGTTTACGGATGTACAAAGGTGCAACATCAATCTACACAAGTGGAGAAGCATTCAAACACAGTGTGGAAGAAGGACTAGCTTTTAGTCACAAGAGTGCATGGTATCCAGCACTCCGTAGAGCTGATGCATTCCTCCAATCAGGTGAGCTCACCAAGTTCAAGACTCTTATATGTGAAGCACCTTGTCGACGAGATGTAGCATTCCAATGGGGAATATGTCTGCGGTTAAGAGAGATTGCAGCCAGTACAGAGTGGATCATGAAGGCACGCCAAGATGCAGTTAGTTTCCTTGGAGAGATCTACAAGAATGACAGAGACTGGGGTGGCCATGTGGAGATCAAGCAATGGGTCATTAATATACTAAAGAGCCTGGTGTCATTATCGAGCGAACATCTACAAGGTAAATAGATATGGAACCACATATTCAGTTGGACTATGAGAAACAAAGGTGCTAATAATGCACTATATGCTCTACTTACATATCCTTCTGTAGTCGCTGAGTCACTTCTGACTGATCTTGCTATGGATGGTGATACCAACAAACAGCAGCTATACATGAACTGTTTCAACGAGCCACTAGCAAAATATCCCTTCATCACTACACCACCCTCACCTGCTTCTCCATCATTGCTCGATCATGTACAAAATAAACCTGATGTCGAGAAGAGCTTACGCCTACTCAAACGACAGCGGATGGAAACTGGAGATGATCGTGGTTTTTACGTTCAACAGTATGCAAAAGCAAGCCCTCAAGCAAGTGATGATGATTTGTTCTTGCTAATGGATAAGGTGAAAGAGTTCTTGGACAGCGATCAAAAAGTGTTCCTAGTCCAAGGTGATTCAGGAGCAGGCAAGTCAACATTCAATCACACTCTAGAGTCAGCTCTGTGGGAAGTGTATCGGAAGAAGCACGGTCGGATCCCATTGTTTATCAATCTACCATCCATTGATAACCCTGCAAAGGACATGGTCGCAAAGCAACTACAAGCATACGGCTTCACAGAGACGCAGACCAAGGAACTGAAGCTGACTCGGTCATTCATCTTGATCTGTGATGGATACGATGAGTCCATGCAGACCAGCAACCTGTATGTTTCTAACCGTCTCAACAAGCCTGGTGAGTGGATGTGTCAGATAGTGATCAATTGTCGCAGTGAGTATCTTGGGATAGACTATCGAGATCGGTTCCAGCCTATGGATCGCAACCACCAAGCAGACGCTGGATTGTTTCAAGAAGCTGTGATTGTACCATTCTCTGAGGCACAGATCGATGACTATATCAAACAGTATGTCGGTGCCATGGATCTAATGTGGAGTGTGGAAGACTATCAACGAGCACTCAAAATGATTCCTAGCCTAAATGAGCTTGTGAAGAACCCATTCATACTGTCACTCTCGCTTGAAGTATTGCCACGGATGATTGACCCACACCAAGATGCTTCCAAAACACAGGTCAAGCGCGTCACACTGTATGACAAGTTTGTAGAGTTGTGGCTCGAACGAGGCAAGAAGCGATTAAGCGAGATAATGATATCAGGAGATAAGAGGATGTTCCGGACATTGTGTGATGAAGGGTTTGCACAGAATGGGATCAGATATTTGACAGAGCTGGCTGTGGCAGTCTACAGACACCAAGATGGCAATCCAGTAGTGGACTATTCTCCATCGAAGGACAAGGGTACATGGAAAGAGGAGTACTTTAGCAGAGAGAGTAGGAAGGATCTCCTTCGAGAAGCATCACCTCTAAACCGTACAGGCAGCCAGTATCGGTTTGTGCATCGGTCTATTCTGGAGTACTGTGTGGTACGAGCGATGTTTGAGCCACAGAAAGAGAGGAGCGTGATTGTGAGTGATAGAGAAGCACCAGAAGCACCAACTTGGTGTCGAAGAGGGAGTACCAGCTCTGTGTACAGCTTTGAGACAGAAGAGAGTAATATAGTCGAGAAAGATAATGCTAGGATGGACCCCGACGAAAGCTCACCCTTAATGTGGAAAAGTTTTGTAGAGGAGCCATCTATTCTTCAGTTCCTTGTGGACCGTATCCAACTGGAAGCAAAGTTCAAACAGCAGTTGTACGAGTATGTAGAGCTCTCGAAGAGCGATAGCAAGTGGCGAATAGCAGCAGCCAATGCAATGACGATCCTTGTTCGAGCAAGAGAAACATTCAGTGGAGCAGACCTGCGAGGCATTCAGATCCCTGGAGCCGACCTTAGCCATGGTATATTCGATGGTACCCAACTACAAGGAGCAGATCTGAGGAAGACTAAGCTCCATGGCTGTTGGCTTCAGAAGGCAGACCTGAGTGAAGTCAAGATGTCAGGAGTACAGTTTGGAGAATGGCCACTTCTTTGCGAAGAGGAAGCAGTATGGAAGGGATCATATTCACCTGATGGCAAGACATTAGCTGTAGTTGCGCTCAATTCAGATACCGGGAGGCGCTATGTCAGCATCTATGACACATTGACATGGGAGGATTGTTTGCATTTTGAAGGCTTTGACAACTTCTGCTACTCTCCAGACAGTCAACAAATTGCTGTAAATGACCATATGATTAGCGTATCTGATGTAACATCAGACGCAGTGGTTCCTACCTTGAAGAGTCATACAGGCTATGTTAATGCTGTAGTGTACTCACCAAGCGGTGATCATCTCGTCACAGTTAGTTCTGATGGATCAGTGCATGTGTGGGATATTAGGTCTGGTATACCCCAACACACATTAAAGGGGCACACTGGGGACATGACATGTGTGGCGTATTCACCTGATGGAAAGCAGATTGCAAGTGGAGGCAAAGATAAGGCGGTACTATTATGGGATGCGGCATCAGGAGAACTGATACAGAAGCTCCAAGACTGTGAGTCTCAGGTTGAACAAATCGTGTATTCGCCTGACAGTCAGGAAATCATCATTCGTGGTGATGAGTCTTGCTCGCTGGATGTATGGGATGCACGTTCTGGCCAGAAGAAGTGGGTCTTGGAGCATAAGGAGCCTGCCAAGGGTGTTCAATACTCTCCTTGTGGGAGATTCGCCACTTCGATTACTGATAATGAGGCATATCAATGGAACATGCAAACAAGGAAGGTCATCCATACTATTATAGCCAATCCCGCTTTTGACAATGATTTAAGCTATTCACCAAATGGTGAACAGATAGCCATTTGTTGTGTCGATAATAGAGTGCAACTTTGGGATGCTCGATCCGGACAACTGATCAACACATTATATGGCCACACTGATAGAATATGCCATATAGCATATTCACCTAACGGCCACCAGATTGCGTCGTTTAGCGATGATAAAACGATACGCCTGTGGGACACACAATCACAACAGTCTAGCCATGGTTCAGATGGGTATACAAAACCAGTCCTCCGAGTAAAGTTTTTACGGAACGGACAGCACATCGTATCCTGGAGCTCGGACGGTACAGTTCGTGTGTGGGATAGTCGAACAGGGCAATGTATTCATACTTTACAACAATTAATAAGTGACATCAAGTATTTACCTGATGGTCAGCTTGCCTATTGTAGCTATGGCGATGATCCATGCATTTATCTTTGGGATACTCAATCAGGCAAATCTATTCATGCTTTGAAGCTACTAAATTCGGGTGGCGGCATCTCCAACTTAGATATTTCACCCATTGACCATCAAATTGCCTGTGGTCACTTTAATGGAGATGTGAGTGTGTGGAACACACAAACAGGACAACTCATACGCACTCTACAAGGAAATGGCAATAGAGCGAAGCAATTGTTATTCTCACCTAATGGTCACCAAATTGCTTTATATGATCAAGGCGACAGGATCAGAGTCTGGACAACACATTCAGGGGATCTACTGTATGAGTTAGAGGGTTTGGATTTGACTGACTCGTTTGGCCAGAAATGTTGTGTTTATTCGCCTGACAGCCAGAAGATAGCATTCATCCAGGACAAAGAAAAGGTGCAGCTACGGTCTGCACATACAGGAGAGCTCTGCTTCGAAATAGATTTCAAAGAGGTTCAGAAAGTGATTGCGTTTTCACCATCCTGTCGACAGATGGTTGTTGGAAGTGATGAAGGGAAAATTAATGTGGTGGATACTGAATCAGGAGTCGTGCTACATGTGCTTGGAGACCACATTAGGGATATAAATGACATATCTTATTCTTGTGATGGCCAGTATATTGCCTCTGCCAGTCTTGATATGACTGTACGGCTGTGGGATGCAGAGTCAGCCAAGTGCCTAAATGCTATCCCATTGGTCGGGACATATGTTATAAGCCTTGACTGGAATGTTTCCGAAGAAGGATGTTTTTTAGCAATGGGATGTTTGGCCGGCTCTGTTCGAATGTGGCAGATCACCAAAGAGGAAGATGGCCAGTGCTATGCCAGCCTGAAGTGGAGCACGAAGCAAACAGGTCTATATGCGAACAATGCAAGGATTCAAGGTGTTTATGGCTTGAGTGAAATGAATAGAAAACTGCTGGATCAACATGGAGCTGTTGGCAATATAATACAGACCTCCCAAGGAGCAAGTCATGAGAAGGCGGAGAAAGCAACGTCAACCGAACTCAGAATACCGGAAAGCGATGGTTTGGATACGAGCTTTAAGAAGAATAGTTGCAGAACAAGATCATTGATGGCTAAAAGTGAAGCAGCCAAAGGACACCAGTTCATTTGCAGCAAGTGTAGTGCATGTAGCGAGTGCGAAGTTGCATATTTTATCCTAAATGGATCTTATGACAATACTGATCAGCATCATTAGGAGGAGATTGTCTGTGCTGAGATAATGAAGTTGGGCATCCAATTCCTCCATGTTTCATAAAGTTCATAAAGTCCAACTTTCAAGACGTGAGATATGGGCGTCTTTTTAGTTGTCAGGCCTTATCCAGCAATGCAAAGACCCCGCATCAAGTCCATTGTATTTACTCTAATAGCCTAGCTATAAGCGATAGAAAACAAAGGCAATTTTATCTTCATAAAGAATTATCAGGGAGTATCGTAGACAAGTTCAGCAAACATATCATTTGCATCGCTCAATTGATGGGGCTTCTGGAAGTTATACAAAAGGTTTCGCAAACGAATAAAGCGCATAAAAAGACCATGAGGAATGCGCTGAATAGGGCATTCAGTAAAAAAGTAAAAAGAAGAAAAATGTGTAGAAAATTAATTACTAAAAGGCTTGTCCTCTTTGAGAGAAGATGGGCTTAGTACTAAGCTGCTCATGTAATAGGTGCTACTACAAAATGGTTAGACGCTAGGCTGACGAAAATTCCTCAAAGATAACCGTTTAAAATTAACATGGAGACGCGTCTACTAATACATGGAGATGGGCAAAATGGAGGCAAATATGCCATGACAGACGATTGAGGAGTTTAAGAATGTTTGTTATCCAAGGCGTGGGTTTTATTCAATGCGTTGAAGGTTATCACAGTCTTCAGTCAAAGCGGTAAGTGGGGATGGTAGGGAATGCACGTGATGACTGGATTTCTGAAAGTAAAGGAATATCAATTGACTGTAGGTGAATCGTATCACAGCCTCTCTTTTTCCACGATTATTTTTAATTGTGAGTGCCTTTGGAGAAAATAATTTGGCGATCGACCCATGGAGGAAGGAGTCATACAGAGGCGCATCCATGCAATAAATCCTCAACGGAATCGATCCATCCAATATATACACTATATCACTATTATTCATTTACGACTCTCACATATCTCAGCATCCATATCACACGGTCAAAAAACCATCTACTATTTTCATCAGCTTTGCAATCGATTCATGCAGGATTCACCTTTTCGTCTAATTTGAGACAATGAATGCATTTTCTAAAGGAGATTGAAGGGAAAAAAAGATTAGAGTGGTTGATGCTGTTAATCACTACTGGAAAAGAAAGTATGACCTGGATGAGAGGGATCTAATTGTTTCTCTACCGGACAATAGTCAATTCTTAACAGCTCAGAGTGATGCTATTTGAGCCATTAAGAAGGAACAGGAGACAACGATGCATTCATGAACTTGAATAGCGATGAGAGACTTTATCAGGATTCAACTACTTTTTGTTATTCAGATCATGGAGAACCTTTGATTCCTTTTCCCTTTTCCCTTTTCCCTTTTAGCACTGGATTGTTCAATCTCGTTCCAGCTACTACTTACGACTCTGGACTAATGGATACAACTCGTTTATTATTATTATTATTTTTTTTTTCCTTAGAAAATGGGTCGTGTCATTCGTGCTCAGCGTAAGGGTCCTGGAGGAATCTTCAAGTCGCACACCCGCCTGCGCAAGGGTGCCGCCAAGTTGCGTTCCCTTGATTTCGCCGAGCGTACCGGTTACATTCGTGGAATTGTCAAGGAGGTTATCCATGACCCCGGTCGTGGCGCCCCCCTCGCCAAGGTCCAGTTCCGTGACCCCTACAGGTAAAAAAAAAAATATACCGAGCTTTACAAACAGCAAAAGCAAACAATCAAAAAGGAAAAAAGAAAAAAAAAAACCCTTCTACAGATACAGAAAAATGAACAGGACATGGACTATTTTGACAAGGGAATAATGATTGAAACGAATACCAAGGCTAAGAAGCAAATCTAATACGTATATATCATGGACAGAGCAGTTTGGACATGAGGATGGAGGCTACAGAAATAAGTAAAGAGTCCAACTGTCTGCATGTACTCAACGCTCTTTTCGCTATGCCACCATGGACACTCAACGCTTTTTTTATCAATGTTATTTTCTCGGTCCATTCAGTCGTATCGCCTCGGATAGAAAAAAAAAAAGCTACAGCATTGAATTGAGTAACCACTACTGTCGTAATTCTCAAAACAACTCCACCAGGAGAAATGGACGTCATTCCTGTGAAGCTGAGCTTCACCATCTTTTCACCCTCTCTCTTTCTCTTCAACTGTGAACCTTTTCTGATTTCATAATCTAATGCGTTTTTTGCAACACCTTTGATGTTTGGCTGTACCATCTGTTCATTTAGATACAAGATGCGCACTGAGACCTTCATTGCCACTGGTGAGTTAATGATCTATATATCTATATATATCTAGGCTCGTATATATTTAAAGGGCAATCCTGGTCTGTTTTTTTTTTAATAATATGTTGGATATTTAGGCATTACAAGAATTGACTTTGTTGTTTTCTTTTTGTGGCTGATTTAGAGGGAACTTACACTGGTCAGTTCATCTACTGCGGTAAGAAGGCTGCCTTGAACATTGGTAACGTTCTTCCTTTGGGCTCCATGCCCGAGGGTACCGTTGTCTGCAACGTCGAAGAGACCGTTGGTGACCGCGGTGCTCTTGCCCGTACCTCTGGTGGTTACGCCACTGTCATTGGCCACAACCCCGATGATGGCAAGACCCGTATCAAGCTCCCATCTGGTGCCAAGAAGGTCGTCTTCTCCAACGCCCGTGCCACCGTTGGTATCGTCGCTGGAGGTGGTCGTATTGACAAGCCTCTCTTGAAGGCCGGTCGTGCATTCCACAAGTTCCGTGTCAAGCGCAACTCTTGGCCCAAGACTCGTGGTGTTGCTATGAACCCGTATGTTTTTATCTCTGGATTTTTTTTATCTTTATATTTCCTTTTTATAATACTAAAAGAAATTAACAATCAACCCCACTTTTTCTTTTTTAAAATCCCATTTTTACAGCGTCGATCACCCTCACGGAGGAGGAAACCACCAGCACATTGGTCACGCCTCAACCATCGCCCGCGATGCTGTCCCCGGTCAGAAGGCTGGTCTCATTGCTGCCCGCCGTACTGGTTTGCTTCGCGGTTCCAAGAAGCTCAAGGAGTAAAGCAGCAGCAAATACAATTGGTTTTAATAAAATATATGACGCTGGAATTTGTTTTTTATATAAATTATATTTATATCTTTATTTTTTTCTTTTCATTTTTCATTTTTCATTTTTTTTTTTTTTTTTGTTGTTTGTCTTGTGTATGTATATATGTATGAATGGTTTGTTTGTACAAAGTATATAAAATGTAGGATTAGAACTAATAACTACCACTACGACTATTATATTAAACTCCATTACTGCTGCCGACTGCTTTGTCGAGAGTGAGTTAGAGCACCAGCTCGAGGTACACCAGAATTGATCGCTTGGAGAGCTTCCATACTAAGTTCCGAGTACAAATGTGACATGGGTCGATCTCGCCTATTACGTCTCAATCCAGATCGTAGACCACGGATTGCGTCGTCCAGGTGGCCGTCCCGAATGGCTGCCACAGACAAGCCTGTTCCCACAGCTTCTGAAGGTCGACGATTCTGGAATATTAAAAAAAGAAAAAGAAAAAGAAAAAGAAAAAGAAAAAGAAAAAGAAAAGGAAAAAGAAAAGGAAAAAGAAAAAGAAAAAGAAAAAGAAAAAGAAAAGAAAAAGAAAAAGAAAAAGAAAAAGAAAAAGAAAAAGAAAAAGAAAAAAAAAAGAAAAGGAAAAAGAAAAGGAAAAAGAAAAAGAAAAAGAAAAAGAAAAAGAAAAAGAAAAAGAAAAAAAAAAGACACATAGAATAAAGGTCAAATGTTAGGAAAAGGGCGCTCTACATTTTAGTCGGGTTGTTTTTCTTTTTTTTTTTCCTTTTTCTTCGGGATTATTACCTTGTTTGCAAGCTGTTGGCTCTTGTCCAGCCGCTTGGCTAGTGCCTCGTTCTCCAATTGTGATTTCTGAAGCATGGTTGAGAAAGAGACCAACATGCCGAAGAACTCCTCAGGTTTGGTGTTAACAGGATCCTCACCATAAAAGATTAAGAGTTGTTTAAGATCCTTCTCTAATCCTTGTCCAATCTCCAAGATCTTTTGAATACCCTCCTCATTAGCATCAACAAATTTCTAGTAAAGCATAAGACAGCAATGGTTATTCTCTTTGTTTGTAATCAATTGATCATGAGAAAGTAAGGAGGTTTTTTTTTTTTTTTTTTTTTTTTTTTCTCCTTCTCAGTAGTTACCTCCATGACTTCGATAAAATAGTCATTGGGTGGTGAGATTCTGATCTTGCGTAGGATGCGAACCTCCTCTCGAATCTGACCCATGCCCGCAACGAGGCTGTTGACAGAGTTTATGAGCGTCTGGACTGAGATTCGGGCAGCAGCCTCAAGATGAGGCACTTCATCCAAGAACTTGAGTAGGTTTGGATCTTTAGCATTAATGGATTTAGCCAGATAATGTAGGAGTGTACTTGATCCAGGCTTAACACCTTCCACACCTTTAGTGTCGCGAATCTAATTAAGATGTTGAACAGAAAAAAAGAAGAAAAGAAAAAAGAGTGCTTAGAAATAAATAAAAAAGTATTTCATAGTGTCAAGTCGAATAGGAAAGCATTGATTTTTGTTTTCTTTCTTTAGTACCTTTAGCAAGGCCTCCAGTTGGAATCCATATGCGTTTCCACGGAAGCTCGTCGCATTCAAATGATTACCCATCAACAGGACAGTCTATTGCATTTTTTTTTTTTTTTTTTTTTTTTTTGTCAAAGGCCCAATGTCAGGAGTCAGTCTTTTTTTTTTTTTTTTTTTTTTTTTTCAATATCAAAACTTTTTTTTTTTTTTTTTACCTTAAGAAGACTCTTTAGGCGCTTTGAGTTTTGCAGTTCGTCAATTGTCAGGCGGAGAACGTCCATTTCCTATCGACGTGTTGTATAAGACGGGTTTTAGTATATGTGTGGATATTATACCATGCCATGACAAATCCAGAACGAAGACAAGATATTACATACCGGTTTGAGCTCTCCAACTTCAATTTCTAATCTACGCCTGAAAATCATAGCAGTGACGCGTTCTGAGAGTCGAGGAATATCTATGATCTAAAATCAGATAACAAAATAATAATAATAATAATAATAATGGGTTAGTACAAATATATATATATCTATATTTCATTTTGACCAGCTTTCAATTTGTTCGTTTTCACTCTACCTCTTTGTAAAATTTTTCAGCATTTCCTAAACTTTCAAAGTCTCCGTCATAGTCCTTGATGAGTTCGATCTAGAAAAAAAAAAAGAGATAAATGTTGTTTAGTTTTTTTTTTTTTTTTTTTGCTATATTCCTTCAAGCAGTAAAAAAAAAAAAAAAAAACTTACTTCGTCACTGGTGGGAACGTATTGCTTGATGGCCTTGAGATTCTCAATACTCAGCTTGTCATCCAAAATCTCCATTAGTGCCACCCGGATTTCTGGATAGGTCAACTTGATTCTTGAAAGCATGATAGCTATACATTTTACATTCAATTATAATGAATGGAACGTGTTAAATAATAATAATTATCATAATAGTAATAATAGTAATAATAAAATCATTACAGAGATATTGGAAAATAATGTTGACATTGACTAAAGAGCAGAAACAATACAAGGAGGGCATCATTACCAATATTGTTCGCACGGTTGACGTTGAACAAGCTAACATTCTTCTTCTTCTCTACTGCCGCAGCTGGATCTATTGATAATAGGAGTGATATGGTAGTAACAAGGAGGGTAGCCGAATTTGTTTGTTAGGAAGATATCTAATTAACCGAAAGACAGAAAAGCTGAAAAAAAAAAAAAAAAAAAAAAGACACTTACTTGGAGCGACAGTTTGGTTCTTGCAGAAGAGCTCATCAATCTCAGCATAGTCCAGTTCAATGACTGCAAGATCCGAAGATGGGTCACAGATGTCCTTCCAAACTGTTTGCGTAATTGTTCCTGTAGGCAACTTGTTCCAGAAAAGTTGCTATCAAATATTATATGTATATAAAAAAAAATTGGAAAATGTTATAAAGTGTTCATGACTCGTAAATATACGGAGCATATGCACTAATTATTCTCCCTTTCATATGAAATTACCTTCATGGGGCGCGAAGGCTTGGCAACTTGTGGAACGGCCATGCCCAGTGGCTTCAAGGGATTGGATGGTCGATTTCCTGCCAAGAAGACTGGTAACGTTGGGATGGCGCCTTCCAACTGCGCTGCGCCATGCATGCCTGGTGGCGGTGGTGGCGGTGGTGGACACGGTGCCTTTCCTCCTGCCATGGGTGGTGGTGGTGGTGGAGGAGGAGGTGGTGATGATGCAATAGATCCTTGTGAGTCTGGTGCGGGCATAGTTGCCGAGCGCTTAAGGATTCCCTGTGAAAGGGTGGATGCTTGTGATGGAGCTGGCGAAGCATTAAGTGTAGGCGGCAAGCCGGTAGCGCTACTCGCTGCAAATGGCGGTGGAGGGGGTGGGGGAGGGGGTGGGGGAGGTGGAGGCGGGCATGAGCTAGGAACGCTCTGAAGAGCAGGGCTTGGAGGCTTTGTCTTCTCCAGGTTAGCGGGGTAAGCAGATGGCGGTGGTGGTGGTGGTGGTGGTGGGGGAGGAGGAGGTGGAGGAGGTGGAGCAAAGGAGTTAATTTTCATCGATTCGGGTGAGGCAATATTGGGAAGAGGCACTGTTGATTGCAGCTGTGATGGAGCAGGTGGTGGTGGTGGCGGCGGAGGTGGGGGTGGAGGTGGTACTGATGCACTAGGCGGCGCTGGTGATGGTGTTGGTGACGGTGCTGAAGCTTCCACAGGAGCTGGAACTGAAGTTGGGGTTAGATTCTCTGGTGTAGCGGTGGATGCATTAACTGCTGCAAACAGTTTATGTTTCGGGCCAGGGGGTGGAGGAGGTGGGGGCAATGCAGGTCGCCTGCCACCAGTACCAAGGATCCGTTTGCCAGGCTTGGGTGAGGTCAATGGAGAAAGGAGAGACCCTGCGGAGCTCCCTGGGCTGGCTACTCCCAAGTCATTGACATCAGCCACAGAAGATGCATCCTCTTGCTCCTCACTAAGTTCTTCACCTTGCCATCCTCTAGCCGAGAGAGCTTTGATTTGAAGCTTGAGTGCACTGCGCGAATTGGACCGCTCGACTCGACCATTCGTCATCTGATCTTGTCCAGAAGCGTTCTGGGGCTGTGAGCCACCGTCCTTTTCATCAGCTGTCTTTGCCGCCTCCAAATGGATCAGGCTCTCCTTTAAACCTTTGATTGTCCTTTCGCGATCAAGCACCTGTGCTTGAAGTTCTTGGACCTATTCAAGTATAAGCAAACATTAACATTTACTCTTTTCTTTTCTTTTCTTTTTTTATTTTTTTTTTTTATTTTTTTTATGGCCACAAAAGAGGGAAAAAAAAAAAGAAACAAACCTTTTGCATGACATCTTTGAGACTTCCTCGGAGAGAAAGAACTTCCTCTGTAGGTGTGAGGCCAACTGAAGACTCCTTTCGTAGTTTCTCTACTTCTTGCTTGAGTTCTATGAGTTCTTCATCCTTGCGTGCAAGAGCTTCGAATGTTTTTGACAACTGAATCGAGCCTTCAGTTTGGGTTGGCTGGTTTGTGTGATCATCCTCAGTAACTGCAGGCAAACGCTCGCCCATAGCGCTCTCATATCGTGTGCATACAATTTGAAGGGCACGTTTAAGATAAGCGATTTCCTTTTGGCGTTCATCTGCCAGACTAGCAACCTCTGCAGTCTATTTTTTTTTTTTTTTTTTTTTTTTTAAAAAAAAAAAGAGCTCCCTGTAAGTACAGGATCATAGTTTTACTTCAATCATGATTTAGGCTTGTAAGTGTCATCTTCAAGGAGATTCTTACTTTGTTCTTTTGGAGTTGGACTTCTGTCATCATTGCATTCCATCGAGTACTGTCAATCTCCTTGGATCGCTCTGATCTACGAGGCTCATCGTCCTAGAGATATTTAGGAATAGTATGAAATATAAATATAGGGGAGATATTTGGTCTGTCAGTCGATCAATGTCTTTTTTTTTTTTTTTTTTTGGTCTCTTCCTCTTCTTCTTTTTCTTTCTTTCTTTTCCCTAAAAAAAAAGAACTTGGTGCCCAACAACACTCACAGTGACAAGCTCGGCCTTGTCCTTGTACTTTTTCTCCATTCTTTCAATAGTCTCGCGAAGTTGGGTAACCTCCTTCTCCTTTTGAACCAACCTCTGAACAACACCAGCGTGGTTCTATCATTCAGAAAAGAAAAAAAAAATTTTCAAAATCAAAAAACGTGTACATACAACGAATGAGACAAACCGTTTGCGAACACCAGTCAAAGCGCCCAGAAAGTATGCCAGCCAATTCCCAGCAACAGAAGAAAGAGTGGCAGCACCACGACGGCTATGCCTGTACTTGTGTCTGTGTTTGTTTATATATCTGTACTGTGGATTGTATATTAACGTTGTTTTTACCTCTCGCTTGCCAAAGCCATAGGATACCAAGTGCTCATTTTCAGTGCCTTCCCTATTGCTTGAGGGTGGGCCTGATCTAGATTGCAATTGTTGCAGTTGTAACAGTTGGTGTTTGGCTTCTTCAGCTTCCTGTTTAGCCTCCATGAGCTCCTTACGCATTTTGTCTGCTTCCTCTCGCATCTCTTCCATATCACGTCTCAAGTTGTCGAGTTCAAAGTCAATGAAGCTATGTCGACGACTAGAAGCCATCGAAAGAGAGGCCGAAGACATGGATGTAGAGGATGAAGAAGAGGACGATGAGGACGAACTGCCGTTGAGAGGGTCTGAAAATGACAAGATGATGCCTCGTTTTCCGACGATGTGTTGAATTCCTTCCAGAAACTCATCATGACAGCTGGGCCAATCCTTTTCAATATCCCGCATCTGAAAGACTCGTTCGCCAAACTTTTCTACAATCGTCCATAGATCTTCTTTGAATTGACTATAATGGATATAAGCAAGCGGAGGATTTTTTTTTTTTTTTTTTTTTTTTTTGTTAGGAAGTGACAGATCCAAAAAAAGAAAAAACCATTAGTGTAGATAACAGCAAACTTACGGGCTCTGCCTTGAAATCGTATCGGTAGCTTCTTCTTCTTCCTCTTCTTCTTCTCCTTCTTGCTCCTCACTATCTGATTCCTCCTGTACTAAAGTTGATACAGCTGCATCAGCATACTGCTGTAATGTCTGGATAATACGCGGATAGAGCTCTTCGTCAGCTGGTCCGAGAGATGAGATAGTTTTGACCAGTTCTGAATTTGGGCTGTTTTGGAGGAAAGGAAAAAAAAATCGAGTAAGATCACTTGTTGCTGGTAGCTCTCATAAGGAGAGAGAGAAAAAAAAAGAAAAAAAAAAAAAAGGTACCCGTCCTGTCCGGCTTTAATCTGCGCCATCTCAAAAGCACGTTCCTGAAGATCAACCCAATCTTCATGCCGCTCATCTTCGTAGACATTAATCTGAATCAAGAGCGACTCTGGAGGCGACTGCATCTTCAATGTCTGGAAAACATCCTCCAGCCCACGTCTCCGCAGCTCATTCCTCAACGAGATACGGTCGTCCAGGCTTGCAGGCGAATTCGCAAGCGCATTCATCAGACTTAGACATGCGGTCTTGTACTCCCATTCAAATCCTTCGTCGTCAGAGTCATCAGAGATGGGCTCAGCTAATGTTTGAACTAGATATTCGAACCGGAAGCGCTCTTCGTGGGCAACTCGGAAATCAGAGAGGGCCATCAAAACTAGTCGGTGTGACTCTGGTGACATGACGCAGAGCGCTGCAAGGACCTCTGCGACCTTGGTCCTTAGCTTGCTGTTTGTCGTGTAGAGGCAATACGAAATATGGGCTACTAATGATGGAGATCTGAGCACTTGTGTGAATCCAGGCTAATAAGCACCAAGGAATAAATACAATGTTAGTTTCTTCCTTAGGTTAAAACTAAAGAAACCATTGCAACGTTTAAGTCATCGACAACTACTCTCCATACCTCTGTATTCATCAATACACGCAAACATTGGACACATTCTGACTGTAAGGTTTCATCTAGGTCGCTGGCTTTGCCTCCACGCTTCTTGATCGCAGTCTTATCCAAGACGTTCTCGAGAGCTCTAAACCCCCGACCATCTAAAAATTGTCTAATCCATGACAACTTGGCTGTGGCTAAAGCAATACGGAGGCTCAGCAGATGTTTCGCAAGGGCCTTTTGAGTTGTTGTTCTAGAAATGCAGGGGAATTAAATCACAGAGCCATTCAGTATTAATGGTTATTGAGTAGCATTCGTCAACAAAAAAAAAAAAAAAAAAAAAAAACGTATCGTTTTTACTCCTCAAGGACATACTTGCTCAAAAGCTGATCAATGTAGAATTGTGGCGAGTCATCTGTAGGCTCATCCGTCGAAGCCCCGTCTGGCTGTGGTGTGGTTGAACCAAACCAACTTGACCAAAGAGAACCTGCGGCAGCCATTGTTGGTGACATTGGGCGATCTGCGCCCGCTAGCTTGGATGAAGTTGACGTCGCTCCTGGGCCGCCTCCCATTGCTGCAAGGTCATCCGCAGTGCTGTCGTACGATCCTGCAAGGCTTGACCAGGATGAGTATCTTGAATGTAATTTTGCATTCGCAGAGCTGTCCGGCTCTATGAACGATACTCTTGAAGATATTGAGCCAATGAATCTGCTGTTTCTTGCGGCATTGCCTATTATTTTGCTGGCAACTCCACCGCCGCCCGATTGAGCGGTTGCGTATGGGTCTGGGGAGGTGACGCGTTCCTTTTGCTGTCGTGCTTGCTGGTTTTGAAGTATCAAAGCGGTTTTCTTTTCCCGAGTGAACTGCATCATGCTTTCGCGTAAGGTGTCCTTAATGTTAAGTTCAGTCTAATAGAAAAAGCCAAACAACCAACTAGGGGGATTAATATCAATCGCTTTTTTTTTTTTTTTTTTTTTTTTTTTTTTTAAAAAAAAAAAAAAAGGTACACAAAAGTTGAGACTTACGAGAAGCGATGCGAATGCCTCATCAAGTTCTTCGTCGGTCATGTCTTGGATCTCTGCTGCAGCGCTACTGTCTATTCCTATCGGCTTAGAAATCAGATTCGGTACGCTTTGTCCAACAACTATAGAGTGCCGTTTTTTGGTTTCCGGTGCGAGCCAACCTCCCAATGAAGTAGGATCAAAAAACGAGCTCAATCTGGAGCCAGCGATCATACTTTGTCGCCGCCTCTGTGTATCTTTGGCCTTGTCTGTGTTGTGATGATCTGTCATTATCTCTCCTCCAAAAGATGGATGATGAATCGAGGTCGTGGCAATGGGAATAGGCGCTGAAATCTCTCGTGTGCTTGCTGTTGTCGTGGGTTGTCCAGCGCTCCCGAATAGTCCATAGACTGCCATAGAGAGTGGACGGGCCGCAGTCCAACCCTTGGTAATACGAGAGGTGACAGACTCGACTCTGGAAAGCCATGAATCCGGCACTGTGAATAGAAAATGATAATCCTTGATCTGTCGATTCATAAGTAGTTCTCTGTTCTCCTGTAGTAGATCAAACGGTCTCTCATCATCGAGCAATTGCCTCTCTTCTAAAGTACAGTAAATTATTGGGAAGGGGAGTGAGAGAGACCATAATGGGTCTTTTCGTTAGATGGCGTCATCCAAATCCGACTTCCTTATTTTTTGGTTTGACATCACAAGTCGAATAGGGGGGGGAACATTGTGCCTTGAACGCTAAAAAAAGGGTTTGCAAAAAAAAAAAAAAAAGTTTGTGATGGACAGACAGAAATACTTGCCTTCAGTATCATCTTCGTTAACCTTGAGCTGTGAAAAAACATAATCAACTGGTTGCCGTGCATTGCTATTGGATGAGGCATCAAGGGCCTTCAGCCCCATCTCCGCAGTAACAATAGCCACGATCTGACGAACGGTCATTGAGGGTAAGACATGAATTTGGCGATAGTGGGCTTCTGGGACTGTTGGTACATGGCGGAAGATGACTGGTAAACTGTATTGAAGGTTGATAAGTTTGAACACTGAGGCGTCTGGACCACGTAATAACTCCTGATGCCGTTCCTGAACTTCTTTGATTTTTGTTTCTGGAGCAAGTGCGCCTGGAGATCAGAAAAATAAAAAATAAAAAACAAAAATACATGATATTAGGTGTATCCTGTAGTTGAACAAAAACTCTTACTCATCATTTATAACTATGTTGCAGCATTTCTGCTGAAAGTCACTCCTTTACCTTGATCGAGAGCAAATAGCTCATGATATGAAAGCGAGGCTAGATAGTGGGAGGTGACAGTAGTAATATCGAAGACAGATGAATACGATTTCTTTATTTACTTGTCATTAAGCAGCAAAGCAACATCAATGAAAAACAGCTACTACGAAAGAAAAAGACGATTCTGTGAGACTACTGACTTACTCTTTCGAGGCATAGCTACCTCTACAATAGCCCACTCCTCATTTGCATAGTCTGGGCTGTCTTCAGCCAATGCAGTCAGCAAATCTCTCACGGTTGCTTCCTCATCCAGAAATGTTGCCTGGACTGAGTGATCAGGTGTGAGAACCTGGATAATGTCCTGCTTCCCCATTTTCCTCTATATGTCTATTATTTATTGGGCCTTTCCGGGGCTCCTTCCTGTTTCTCTCCCCTGTCTTTGTAAGCGCCCTCTTTCCTTCCTCCTGAGGTTGGAAGCGTTGTCGATTTTTTTTTTCAGGTACTCCGATTTAAGGTTTGCGGGGTTTTTCCACGTTTGGGTGACGCGCGTATAATGAAATAATTGCGGAAATGTGAAGTGTTTAATGGAGAGGGAAGGAGAATGTGGATAAAAAAAAAAAAAGGTGAATGGAGAATGAAGAGATGAATGGGGAGGAATGGAAAGAAGAAGAGAAAGAGAACAGGCGTCCAGCAGGGTTTCTATTATGACAAATTACTCGCAGCAGGTGAAGTCATGTTCCGACTGACTGACCTCGTTTGCCCCTATTTTCTCCTTTTTTTTCTTTTTCATCAGTTTAAATCCCTGTCTCCCTTGCGTTTACAAGGCTATAATAAACAAACACAAAAAAAAAGAGAGCATGCGCATGGTCTGACCATGCTGTCATGTTGACCCTTGATGCCGTAGTGAGAATTCATATCCACATCTCTGCAGTCGATAGAGCCAGACGATAGTACCCTCCTGAGATAGGATGGCTGAAGGAATAGGTCAGCAGAGAAGGCAGTAAAATCGATTTTTTATTTATCTTATTTGGAATTAATGAATGCATGTCATTCTGCACATTGTCAGCGTGTTTGTTTTGTTCTCATGTCTTTATGTCTTTTACAAACAGAGAAACAAAGGTTTATTCACTGTCCATTCTTCTGCCTAAACTTTTTTTTTTATAACGACGTAATAAAAGTAAGAAGGGAAATGTTTTTTTTTTTTTTTTTTTTTGGGCGAAGCAGAAGTGTCAGGCCAAGGAAGGTTGTAATCATATCAAGTCGTTGGTATATAAATGTATATGCTATACTTTCTAAGTCTTTTTGTGCTTCTGGCTGGTCTGATATTTCTAATATAAGTATATAGGCATGTTCCATGTATATAAAACCATCAAGGCTGAAAGAACTTTTATGACTGAATAGTTTTCCGATATCTAAGGCACTCACAGGATGAGAAGCGAGATCCCAGTGATGAATACATTGAAACGCGAATTATCCATTTTACGCTGTGATTTCAGGATGTGTGATATTAATGAAATGAATAAAGTAAAATGATTGGCTGTGTGCTGTAAAGAGGAAGGAATCTCCTCTCTCTCTCCCATCTTTCTTCTTTCTTTCTTTACCTCTCTCTTTCCTTCTCTCTTTCTCTTTCTCCTTGCTCTCTTTCACTCACCACTCTTGTCTCTTTCCTTCTTTTCCACTTTACATTGATTCATCAAAGTAACCTCGTCTGCAGTCTACAATTCCAATTCCAATTCCAATTCCATTTCTTTCTTTTTGCTTCTATTTCTCTCCCCTGTCAAGGCTGGTTCACCTTTTCGAAGAAGCAATTCCTTATATAATTGATCAGAACAGGATCATTCGGTCCTACTCTAAACACATTCTGTTCACCATTACTCTTCTCCATCCACCAAAACCATGCTGATGAGCACAACTTCATTTCTTACTTCTCACATTCGTTCTTCTATTGCTGCGACTGTGCACTCTACCAATTCTATTCTCACCTCCCTCAAAACCAGTCTCGGTCTTAGTCTTGCTGCCCCAAAGGAATCCTCAAAGGAACAAAGAAAAGATGGCTCTGTCTACTACAGTAAAGAGGCCGTTGACAAGACCCAGGTTGCATTCCCCCACAATCAATATCCTTCTCTGCAACCCTGGAAGACCCTTGACCGCAGACTAAAGAATTATGGCTACGCCATTCCTGCACCCGTTGTGAGCCACTATACAGCGCCTCGTCATACTATCGTGTTATGTCATGGTACGGTTATTAGTTTGTCAAGTTCAGAATCTGTTTGTTCCTATTGATTCTCTGGTTCCACCTTCTCTCTCTTCTCTTCCTTTTCTCATGGGAAGGGAAAAAAAAAAAAAAAAAAAAGCGCGTCATATCCTTCATATCCTGTATTTTTGTGCGTGTGTTTCATTTGGATCGAATTAGAGACATATGCTTATGATTCTGAATGTACTTCAATTTATGTCATTATTTAGGCCTCTTTGGGTTTGACAAAATGGGGCCAGAAGCGTTGCCACAGCTGCAAATCCATTACTGGAAGGGCATTCAAAAGGCTCTTACCAAGCTTGGTGCTAATGTTGTCGTTGCCAGAGTGCCAAGGTATAACTTTTTTTTTTAAAAAAAAAAAAAAAAAAAAGATCACCAGACATTCGCGTTTAAACATTTTTGGGGTTCATATGTCATATGACCTTTACATGGACATGATTCACCTTGATCATTATTATTGGATGGGTCCTGTCTTACTCTTCTTGCTCTCAACTTTCTATATTGAGCATGCATGCATGCAAAAGATATGTAAAGGAGAACCATTCCTAAGAATTATTGTGGGGTCAATAAGAAAGCTTAAAAGGTCATATGCCTTTCTGCATGACCATCCAGGAAATTTGTTGGGCGAAGTTTTTTTTTTTTTAAAAAAAAAAACATGATTCTACTTCTAATCTTTATCTTTTTTATTTTTATTTTTACTTTATAAAAAACTAAAAACGTACAGGACTGGTTCAATCAAAGAGCGTGCAGAGGATCTTCACAAGTTCCTTTCCACAAACATGGAAGGCATGCCCATTAACTTTGTTGCCCATTCGATGGTAATTATCAACTTTTTTTTTTTTTTTTTCCCTCTTTATTTCGATATATCCTTTTTTTTATATTATTATGTTAATATAAATTTACTCAATGCTTTTCTTTTTCTTTCTGATCGGTAACCAGGGTGGGCTCGATTGTCGTTATTTGATCAGTCATATTCACAACAAGAACTATACGGTCCAGTCCCTGACCACACTATCAACACCCCACAGAGGTTCACCCGTGATGGACTGGTTCAGGGATAACGTTGGGGTCGGGCTCTTGCTTCAATCTGAAGAAGAAGCCATGCGTAAGCTTGGGGAGGCAGCAAAGATATCAAAGGAAGCAGCTCAGCAGGCGGCCCAGGAGGTTTCAGAGGCTCTGCATTCATATCTGGAGGATGCCGCAGGACGGGTCTTGTCATCTGGAGACCGAGCAGTCCCTCGTGTCAATTTTATCAGTCCCTTGTTGAACCGCTTGATCCCATTCTTGGATACACCAGCATATGCCAACTTGACGACAACCTATTGTAACGAGGTCTTCAACCCTAATACGCCTGATGATCCCCGTGTCTCCTATTTCTCTTATGGCGCCGCTGTTCCTCAGATCCCGTTATGGCAACCCCTGGGGTTTCCTTGGGAAGTGATCAAGGCTAAAGAAGGAGAAAACGATGGCTTGGTCTCGCTCAAGAGTGCAAAATGGGGGCAATATGTGGAAACTGTCGAGGCCGATCACTGGGACCTTAACAATCGCTGGCGATTGAAGATTGGATATAACCACAAATCTTTTGACGCAGTCGACCTCTATATGACTTTAGCGAATCGTTTGTACACCTATGGTTTTTAATCCAAGTATCAACAAAAAAAAAAAAAAAAAAAAAACTAGTATATATTTATACATAATAATATTTATTTCTTCCTTCATTTTATTATAAAGTCGATCTAATAAAACGTGTCTTTTTGTTCACCAAAGTCAGAATGCAATATCAAGGTGACAGAAAATGAATGCCTTTATGTCCATTACCATTATCCACCCTATGCTCAGCATCTCTCTTCATCATGGTATAAATGGATTATTTCTCGTAGAACACAAAATGATCGTGACATCCTCATGGAGCTGTGTCTTGATGCCGACTTTGCACTGTCTCGAATCCAGCGGTCGGAGAGGATAAGGCTTGCCACTTCAACTTCCAATGAGGACAAGGCATTATGCCAAGGTATCGCTTACGCCTATTATGACTTTGCTCGCTTATTCGAACGACTGGGTCATCCAAGCAATGTTGGAAGAAGCGACAAAAAAGCAGGAAAGTGGGGATATGTCCAAGGAAGCAACACTGTCCACCAAGAGTTGCCCCAATTCGGAAGTTCTACCAGAAATAGCAATAACAGCAACAACAACCAGGATAACAACGGCACTAGTCTTAACAGATTAAATAATACAATCATGGTATTAAAGGTCGCAGAAACATACAGTATCGCAAATAACCTTAAAGGAATATTCGATCATGATATCGGTGCCATGGATCTAATGTGGAGTGTGGATGACTATCAACGAGCACTCAAAATGATTCCTAGCCTAAGTGAGCTTGTGAAGAACCCATTCATACTGTCACTCTCGTTGGAAGTATTGCCGCGGATGATTGACCCGCATCAAGATGCTTCCAGAACACAGATCAAGCGCGTCACACTGTATGACAAGTTTGTAGAGTTGTGGCTCGAACGAGGCAAGAAGCGACTAAGCGAGATAATAATATCAGGAGATAAGAGGATGTTCCGGACATTGTGTGATGAAGGGTTTGCACAGAATGGGATCAGATACTTGACAGAGCTGGCTGTGGCAATCTACAGACACCAAGATGGCAATCCAGTAGTGGACTATTCTCCATCGAAGGACAAGGGTACATGGAAAGAGGAGTACTTTAGCAGAGAGAGTAGGAAGGATCTCCTTCGAGAAGCATCACCTCTAAACCGTACAGGCAGCCAGTATCGGTTTGTGCATCGGTCTATCCTGGAGTACTGTGTGGTGCGAGCGATGTTTGAGCCACAGAAAGAGAGGAGCGTGATTGTGAGTGATAGAGAAGCACCAGAAGCACCAACTTGGTGTCGAAGAGGGAGTACCAGCTCTGTGTACAGCTTTGAGGCAGAAGAAAGTAATATAGTCGAGAAAGATAATGCTAGGATGGACCCCGACGAAAGCTCACCCTTAATGTGGAAAAGTTTTGTAGAGGAGCCATCTATTCTTCAGTTCCTTGTGGACCGTATTCAGCTGGAAGTGAAGTTCAAACAGCAGTTGTACGAGTATGTAGAGCTGTCGAAGAGCGATAGCAAGTGGCGGATAGCAGCAGCCAATGCAATGACGATCCTTGTTCGAGCAAGAGAAACATTCAGTGGAGCAGACTTGAGAGGCATTCAGATCCCTGGAGCCGATCTTAGCCATGGTATATTCGATAGTACTCAACTACAAGGAGCAGATCTGAGGAAGACTAAGCTTCATGGCTGTTGGCTCCAGAAGGCAGACCTGAGTGAAGCCAAGATGTCAGGAGTACAGTTTGGAGAATGACCACTTCTTCGTGAAGGAGGATGGATATGGAAGGGATCATATTCACCTGATGGCAAGACATTAGTTGCAACTGTCCTCAATCCGCAAACCCTAGAGTCCTGGGTTAGCTTGTATGATACATTGACATGGGAGAAGTGTTTGACTTTGGAAGGCGGTGACAACTTTTGCTACTCTCCAGACAGTCAACATATAGCCGTTAAATATGGCGGTATGATTAACATATTTGATATAGCATCAGACGCAGTGATTCATACCTTGGAGAGTCATACAGACTATGTTAATACTGTAGTGTACTCGCCAAGCGGCGATCATCTCGTCACAGTTAGTTCTGATGGATCAGTGCATGTGTGGGATGTCAGGTCTGGTATACTCCAATACACATTAGAGGGGCACACTGGGGACGTGACATGCGTGGTGTATTCACCTGATGGAAAGCAGATTGCAAGTGGAGGCCAAGACAAGGCGGTACTATTATGGGATGTGGCATCAGGAGAACTGATACGGAAGCTCCAAGGCATTGAATCTAAGGTTAAGCAAATCCTGTATTCGCCTGACAGTCAGGAAATCATCATTCATGGTGAAAAGTCTTGCTCGCTGAGTGTATGGAATGCTTGGTCTGACCAGAAGAAGTGGGTCTTGGAGCATAAAGAGCCTGTCAAGAGTGTTCAATACTCTCCTTGTGGGGAATTCGCCACTTTGCTTACCAATAATGAGGCATATCAGTGGAACATGCAGACAAGGAAGGTCATCCATACTATTTTAGGCAATCCCGCTTTTGACAATGATTTAAGCTATTCACCAAATGGTGAACAGATAGCCATTTGTTGCCTTGACAATAGAGTGCAACTTTGGGATGCTCGCTCCGGACAACTGATCAACGTTATATGGCCACACTAAGGTTGTATTCCCTATAGCATATTCACCCAATGGCCATCAGATTGCGTCGTTTAGTAGAGATGGAACGATACACCTGTGGGACACACAGCCACAGCAGTCTAGCAATGGTTCATATGGGCATACGGGTTTTGTCTTCCGAGTAAAGTTTTTACGGAACGGACAGCACATCGTATCCTGGAGCTCGGACTGTACAGTTCGTGTGTGGGATAGTCGAACAGGGCAATGTATTCATACTCTACAACATTTAATAAGTGGCATCGAGTATTCACCTGATGGTCAGCTTGCCTATTGTAGCTATGACAATGATCTATGCGTTAACCTTTGGGATACTCAATCAGGCAAAGTTGTTCATACTTTGAAGCCACCAAATTGGGATGGCGGCATCTACCATTTAGATATTTCATCCATTGATCATCAAATTATCTGTGGCCACTCTAATGGAGATGTGGGTGTGTGGAACACACAAATAAGGCTACTCATACGCACTCTACAAGGAAATGGCAATAGTGTGAATCAAGTGTTATTCTCACCTAATGGTCACCAATTTGCTTTATATGATGAAGGCAAGAGGATCAGAGTCTGGACAACACATTCAGGGGATCTACTGTATGAGTTAGAAGGTTTGGATTTGACTGACTCGTTTGGCCAGAAATGTCGTGTTTATTCGCCTGACAGCCAGAAGATAGCATTCATCCAGGACAAAGAAAAGGTTCAGCTACGGTCTGCACATACAGGAGAGCTCTATTTCCAAATAGATTTCAAGAAGGTTCAGGAAGAGATTGTATTTTCACCATCCAGTCGACAGATGGTTGTTGGAAGTAAAGCAGGGACAATTAGTGTGGTGGATACTGAATCAAGGATCGTGTTACATATGCTTGAAGACCACATTGAGAGTATAAATGACATATCTTATTCTTGTGATGGCCAGTATATTGCCTCTGCCAGTCTTGATATGACTGTACGGCTGTGGGATGCAGAGTCAGCCAAGTGCCTAACTGTTATCCCATTGGTCGGAACACATGTTAGAACCCTTGACTGGAATGTTTCCGAAGAAGGATGCTTTCTAGCAACAGGGTGTTGGAGCGGCTCTGTTCGAATGTGGCAGATTACCAAAGAGGAGGATGGCCAGTGTTATGCCAGTCTAAAGTGGAGCACGAAGCAAACAGGTCTTCATGCTAGCAATGCAAGGATTCAAGATATTTCTGGTTTGAGCGAAACGAATAGAAAACTGTTGGAGCAACATGGGGCTGTTGGCAATATAACATAGTATTCGACCTTCCAAGGAGCAAGTCATGAGGATACAGTGAAATTGACGTCAACCGAACTGAAAATACCGGAAAGCGATGTTTTAGATGCGAACTCAAAGAGGGACAATTCCAGAGCAGGATCACTGTTCGCTAAGAGTGAAGGGACCGAAGGGCACCAATTCATTTGCAGCAAGTGTAGTACATGTAGCGAGTATGAAGTTGCACATTTTATCCTAAATGGGTCTTATGAAAATACTGACCAGTATCATAAGGAGGAGTTTGTCTATGCTGATTTACTGAAGTGAGCATCCAGTCTTTCATGGGGTACCCTTTTAGTTGTCAAGTCTTATTCAATAACGCGGAGGCCCTGCATCAAGTCCTTTGTATTTATTCTAATAGCCTAGCTATAAGGGATAGAAAACAATAGCAATTCTATCTTCGTACACAAGGCCAGCGAACATATTATTTCCATTGCTCAATTGATCGTACTTCTGAAAGTTGTAAAAAGAGGTTTCGCAAACGAATAAAGCACTTTTATGAGATTATCAACAGTCGCAAATGCACCTACAAAAGACCATACGGAATGTGCTGAATGGGAAGCATTCGATAAAAAGAAGAAAAATAAATAAGATATTAATCCTTAAAAGGCTTTTCCTCTCTTGCCCTTTGTACAGTAACACACAGCTGCTTGAATTATAACACAAGCTTTGTGTTAGAATCTGTATATTGTGAGTGGTATTCCTTTCTTCAGCACAGCATAAATGTTGTAGCGCGGATATACATGTACATATGCCTATATATAAAGCATGTAGACACGTTTGAAGTTTTTTTTTTTTTTTTTTTTTTTTTTTACAAGCGTATCCAATATCAGATCAAATAAAAGGCTTGAACGATGTGCAAAGGAATAGGAAGGATGGAGAGCCAATAAACAAAAAACAAAAAAAGAGGCTTTCTCCGCATTACACTGATGAACCTTTTTAGTCGTAACAGACACATCAAACTATGCATTTAATATTTAACAGGACGCTGGTTATGGCGCGTTGCATGGGGTGCCAGCCATACTAAAGTCTAAGACCTTTTGGTACTGCTGTTTGATCTCAATATTCCTTTGCCTCTTTCCTGCTTTCTTCTTCCCTAGCTCTCCTTCCTTGTATCCTCTAGTTTTGTCACAGTTCAGCTAGTAGTAGATCCAATTCAGATCGATGTCTATTCGTACTCCTTTTACAACAATTTCTTTAGGCTGCCGAAGTTCAAATCTCTTCGTGAACTTTGCATTGTGATTCCAGATAGTAAGGCAATGTTGAACAAAGGATTTCAATGCATTCTGAGGTTACGCTTAGGGATTTGCTTTGATCACGGTATTCGCATTAATTGGGTCCGACAAAGGAGTGGACACCATCGGAGCCTTGATATCTAATACTGAAGCTGATTACAAAATTTATGAATGCATGGCCTCAGTAAAGCGGGTCAAGTCTATGCAGACATGAGATGTTATTGAGAATGAGATGTAAGGTCTGATAAATGCAGCTGAGGTAAATCCCATTGCCATGCCGGAAGTATAATGCCCAAGTGGAGATAAAAAATAAAGAAAGAAATGGAAGAAATATAGCTGTACCTAAACCCTTTCCTCTTTTTTATTGTTTTATCTTTTCATCCAAAGCGATCATCAAAAGCGCTATCCAAAGAGCATATCTTATTTGCATATTGCAGGAAACTATGGTTATCCGCTGTGGGTCGCTTCAAAAGGAGGCGCTTCCAAACAAAGAATACTGGGAATGGAGACACTTTCAGGAATCAAATGGCGATGCTGGCTCGATCTTCTCCATCTTTGTGAAACATTGCTTCGCCATCTTGCTCACATGTGATTTATCTTTTTTCCTCTCTTTTCATCATTCAACCCTCTTTCTCCTTTCCCTTACTACTCTATTCACCCACACATTTCATTGCCCACCCTCAGCTCTACTCTCTTCTTTTGCGTTGTTGGGCTTCATTGCTGCATTTTAGGCCATTCATACACTTTTCTTGATTCCAAGTCTTCTGCTGTGAGTTCCCCTTCAATATCGTTACTACATGATTATCTTGCTGATGAAATGCCGTTAATCTAATAATGATGTTTCTTACTTTGAAAAACAGCGAAAAAGAAAAAAGAAAGCATGAAGTGGCTACCAACCACACCCAGACGAAATCAACTCCCGCCTCGTAAAGCCTTAGACCTCGCTACCATCTACTTGGAGCAAGCACACAAGACAAACGATCCTGTGCTCGCTTTGGAGATATGTTTGGATGCTGAGAATGCTCTTTATCGAATACAACAATCTGATCAGAAGTTGCTTGTCAAAGCCTCAGCAGACAAAACAGACGATGCAAACAAAGTACTATGCAAGGCAATTGCTGCTACTCTGAATGGTGTCGGTGCATTGTTTGACAATCTCGGTCATCCAGATCACTCTAAAAGAGGCTACAAGTATGCAGCCAAATGGGGTCATCCTCAACAAACCAATCCAGCTCCAAGCAACCCTCATGCATATTATCGAGTCAGCAGCACCGCCAAAGATGACAGTGAGGGTAGTGGTAATGATGGTAATGACGATGGCAATAGCAGCAGCAAAAATCAAAGTAACAGCAGAACTGGTCAAGAAAGCGATAGCACAACCAGTAGCAAAGCCGACAATATCAACAATACACTAAAGACCCTCTTGATCCACAGCTCTGCGACTATCTCTAAAGAAATATTTAGCCAAGATGTACCTCAAGTGATCTTCAAGTACAACCTCCCTCACCCAGATACTCACTTGAACAATACACAACAGCTTGCATATTGTCTTGGATTGCTTCCTACTGCTCCCATTCCAAGAAAAGACCTCAGTAAGCAAGAGCAAGAATGGTCTTTGGCCACATCGGATGATCATGATGAGCAAGAGCGTCTTTGCAACCTGGCATCTGATGTGATTAGTATGTTCATCCATGATGATATCAAGGCTGAGGCTACTGTCGCTGAGGTTGTGATGCTAGCTCCAGTCCTCGACTATGACCAATACAGGACACTACTCATGGCTTTGGTCAATGGAGTCAAGCAGAGCGTCATACTAGAGACTCATTTACTCGAAGGATTGACTCAACTGATCCAGCATGCTCCTCCTAGATATCTCGACTCTGACGATCTAGTCCATATTCTCAACACTCTCAGTTCTCGCTTACAAGGTACACACGAACAATCTGGCAGTCACATCTATCAGCTGTGTGTTACAGTCTCACATGTACTCGATGCCATGGTGAACAATCAAGTCAAGTGTCTGAAGCGAGAACAGCTCCATGAGCCACTGTCAGCCTACTTAGAGGGACTGAAAGATAGCTCGGATCCTTACTTGATCTATCATGCAGCCTATGCTTCGCAAGCTCTACTGTATATCCCAAATGATGAAACAATAATCCAAGCCATACTTTGACGTACATCAGCAGTGACTCGAGGAGTGTTTGGAGCAGTGAGTGCAGTCAAGGATTGGGATCTCAATGCTTTCATGGGTGAACTGTCCAATATCCAGAAAGAACTTCCATCTGTGACTGATGTTATAGATAAAAGTTTACGGATGTACAAAGGTGCAACATCAATCTACACAAGTGGAGAAGCATTCAAACAGAGCATGGAAGAAGGACTCGCCTTTAGTCGCAAGAGTGCATGGTATCCAGCACTCCGTGGAGCTGATGCACTCCTCCAATCAGGTGAGCTCACCAAGCTCAAGACTTTTGTATGTGAAGCACCTTGTCGACGAGATGTAGCATTCCAATGGGGAATATGTCAGCGGCTAGGAGAGATTGCAGCCAGTACAGAGTGGATCATGAAGGCACGCCAAGATGCAGTTAGTTTCCTTGGAGAGATCTACAAGAATGATAGAGACTGGGGTGATCATGTGGAGATCAAGCAATGGGTCATTAATATACTAAAGAGCCTGGTATCATTATCGAGCGAACATCTACAAGGTAAATAGATATGGAATCACATTTTCAATTGGACTATGAGAAGCAAAGATGCTAATAATGCACTATATGCTCTACCTACATATCCTTCTGTAGTCGCTGAGTCACTTCTGACTGATCTTGCTATGGATGGTGATACCAACAAACAGCAGCTATACATGAACTGTTTCAACGAGCCACTAGCAAAATATCCCTTCATCACTACACCACCCTCACCTGCTTCTCCATCATTGCTCGATCATGTACAAAATAAACCTGATGTCGAGAAGAGCTTACGCCTACTCAAACGACAGCGGATGGAAACTGGAGATGATCGTGGTTTTTACGTTCAACAGTATGCAAAAGCAAGCCCTCAAGCAAGTGATGATGATTTGTTCTTGCTAATGGATAAGGTGAAAGAGTTCTTGGACAGCGATCAAAAAGTGTTCCTAGTCCAAGGTGATTCAGGAGCAGGCAAGTCAACATTCAATCACACTCTAGAGTCAGCTCTGTGGGAAGTGTATCGGAAGAAGCACGGTCGGATCCCATTGTTTATCAATCTACCATCCATTGATAACCCTGCAAAGGACATGGTCGCAAATCAACTACAAGCATACGGCTTCACAGAGACGCAGATCAAGGAACTGAAGCTGACTCGGTCATTCATCTTGATCTGTGATGGATACGATGAGTCCATGCAGACCAGCAACCTGTATGTTTCTAACCGTCTCAACAAGCCTGGTGAGTGGACATGTCAGATAGTGATCAGTTGTCGCAGTGAGTATCTTGGGATAGACTATCGAGATCGGTTCCAGCCTATGGATCGCAACCACCAAGCAGACGCTGGATTGTTTCAAGAAGCTGTGATTGTACCATTCTCTGAGGCACAGATCGATGACTATATCAAACAGTATGTCGGTGCCATGGATCTAATGTGGGGTTTGGATGACTATCAACGAGCACTCAAAATGATTCCTAGTCTAAGTGAGCTTGTGAAGAACCCATTCATACTGTCACTCTCGCTGGAGGTATTGCCGCGGATGATTGACCCACACCAAGATGCTTCCAAAACACAGATCAAGCGCGTCACACTGTATGACAAGTTTGTAGAGTTGTGGCTCGAACGAGGCAAGAAGCGATTAAGCGAGATAATGATATCAGGAGATAAGAGGATGTTCCGGACATTGTGTGATGAAGGGTTTGCACAGAATGGGATCAGATACTTGACAGAGCTGGCTGTGGCAATCTACAGACACCAAGATGGCAATCCAGTAGTGGACTATTCTCCATCGAAGGACAAGGGTACATGGAAAGAGGAGTACTTTAGCAGAGAGAGTAGGAAGGATCTCCTTCGAGAAGCATCACCTCTAAACCGTACAGGCAGCCAGTATCGGTTTGTGCATCGGTCTATCCTGGAGTACTGTGTGGTGCGAGCGATGTTTGAGCCACAGAAAGAGAGGAGCGTGATTGTGAGTGATAGAGAAGCACCAGAAGCACCAACTTGGTGTCGAAGAGGGAGTACCAGCTCTGTGTACAGCTTTGAGGCAGAAGAAAGTAATATAGTCGAGAAAGATAATGCTAGGATGGACCCCGACGAAAGCTCACCCTTAATGTGGAAAAGTTTTGTAGAGGAGCCATCTATTCTTCAGTTCCTTGTGGATCGTATTCAGCTGGAAGTGAAGTTCAAACAGCAGTTGTACGAGTATGTAGAACTGTCGAAGAGCGATAGCAAGTGGCGGATAGCAGCAGCCAATGCAATGACGATCCTTGTTCGAGCAAGAGAAACATTCAGTGGAGCAGACTTGCGAGGCATTCAGATCCCTGGAGCCGATCTTAGCCATGGTATATTCGATAGTACTCAACTACAAGGAGCAGATCTGAGGAAGACTAAGCTTCATGGCTGTTGGCTCCAGAAGGCAGACCTGAGTGAAGCCAAGATGTCAGGAGTACAGTTTGGAGAATGGCTACTTCTTTGCGAAGAGGGAGTAGTATGGAAGGGGTCATATTCACCTGATGGCAAGACATTAGCTGCAGCTGTGGTCAATCTAGATACCAAGAGGTGGTATGTCAGTATCTATGACACAATGACATGGGAGAAGTGTTTGACTTTGGAAGGCATTAAGTACTTTTGCTACTCTCCAGACAGTCAACATATTGCTGTTGGAGGTAGCAATATGATTAGCGTACTCAATACAACATCAGGTGCATTGGTTCATACGTTAGAGGGGCATACAGGCTATGTTAGTGCTGTAGTGTACTCGCCAAGCGGCGATCATCTCGTCACAGCTAGTTCTGATGGATCAGTGCATGTGTGGGATGTCAAGTCTGGTATACTCCAATACACATTAAAAGGGCATACTGACAGTGTAACATGCGTGGTGCATTCACCTGATGGAAAGCAGATTGCAAGTGGAGGCGAAGACAAGGCGGTACTATTATGGGATGTGGCATCAGGAGAACTGATACGGAAGCTTCAAGACTGTGAGTCTCAGGTTGAACAAATCGTGTATTCGCCTGACAGTCAGGAAATGATCATTCGTGGTGATGAGTCTTGCTCATTGGATGTATGGGATGCATGTTCTGGCCAGAAGAAGTGGGTCTTAGAGCATGAGAAGGCAGTCAAGGGTATTCAGTACTCTCCTTGTGGGAGATTCTCCACTTCGCTTTCCAATAATGAGGCATATCAGTGGAACATGCAGACAAGGAAGGTCATCCATACTATTATAGGCAATCCCGCTTTTGGCAATGACTTAAGCTATTCACCAAATGGTGAACAGATAGCCATTTGTTGTGCCGATAATAGAGTGCAGCTTTGGGATGCTCGCTCCGGACAACTGATCAACACATTATATGGCCACACTAAGGTTGTATTCCCTATAGCATATTCACCCAATGGCCACCAGATTGCGTCGTTTAGCCTGGATGGAACGATACGCCTGTGGGACACACAATCACAACAGTCTAGCCATGGTTCAGATGGGTATACAAAATCAGTCCTCCGAGTAAAGTTTTTACGGGACGGACAGCACATCGTATCCTGGAGCTCGGATGATACAGTTCGTGTGTGGGATAGTCGAACAGGGCAATGTATTCATACTCTACAACATTTAATAAGTGGCATCGAGTATTCACCTGATGGTCAGCTTGCCTATTGTAGCTATGACAATGATCTATGCGTTAACCTTTGGGATACTCAATCAGGCAAAGTTGTTCATACTTTGAAGGCTCCAAATTGGGATGGCAGCATCTCCAGCTTAGATATTTCACCCATTGACCATCAAATTGCCTGTGGCCACTCTAATGGAGATGTGAGTGTGTGGAACACACAAACAGGACAACTCATACGCACTCTACAAGGAAATGGCAATAGTGTGAATCAAGTGTTATCCTCACCTAATGGTCACCAAATTGCTTTATATGATCAAGGCAAGAGGATCAGAGTCTGGACAACACATTCAGGGGATCTACTGTATGAGTTAGAGGGTTTGGATTTGACTTACATGCCTGGCCAGGAATACTGTGTTTATTCGCCTGACAGCCAGAAGATAACATTCATCCAGGACAAAGAAAAGGTACAGCTACGGTCTGCACATACAGGAGAGCTCTGCTTCGAAATAGATTTCAAAGAGGTTCAGAAAGTGATTGCATTTTCACCATCCTGTCGACAGATGGTTGTTGGAAGTGATGAAGGGAAAATTAATGTGGTGGATACTGAATCAGGGATGGTGTTACATATGCTTGAAGGTCACATTAATAGTATAAATGGCGTGTCTTATTCTGGTGATGGCCAGTATATTGCCTCTGCCAGTCTTGATATGACTGTATGGCTGTGGGATGCAGAGTCAGCCAAGTGCCTAACTGTTATCCCATTGGTCGGGACATATGTTATAAGCCTTGACTGGAATGTTTCCGAAGAAGGATACTTTCTAGTGACAGGATGTTTGGCCGGGTCTGTTCGAATGTGGCAGATCACCAAAGAGGAGGATGGCCAGTGTTATGCTAGCCTGAAGTGGAGCACGAAGCAAACAGGTCTATATGCGAGCAATGCAAGGATTCAAGGTGTTTATGGCTTGAGTGAAATGAATAGAAAACTGTTGGAGCAACATGGAGCTGTTGGCAATATAATACAGACCTCCCAAGGAGCAAGTCATGAGGAAGCGGAGGAATCAGCGTCAGCCGAACTCGAGATACCACAAAGCGATGGTTTGGATACGAGCTTTAAGAAGGACAGTTGCAGAACAAGATCATTGATGGCTAAAAGTGAAGCAGCCAAAGGATACCAATTCATTTGCAGCAAGTGTAGTGAATGTAACGAGTGTGATGTTGCGCATTTTGTTCTACATGGCTCTTACAATGGTATTGACAGTTCCGATCAGCATCATCAGGAAGAGAGCATGCATGTCGATCTAGCAGATTGATATCCTATCATCATCACCATCTGTTTGATTTGTTTTACAATAAAGTGTGTGGATTAGTATTTTCTAGATACCTTGTCTTGGTCCATGATATAAACATCTTATAATAAGTTCCAAGTACCCTATTCTAAATCTAGCTTGAGTACGTAGGATGCGAAGGGTATGCTTGCTTGTGAACAGCAATTGATGAAACAAAGAAGAGGGGCCTCAATCACACAGCCTCTGTAAGATTATGATTTCTTATTTGATATTTGGAGAGAACAGTCACCGACGACTGCTTACAAAGCAAGCTGAGAGCGTTCTGCTGCAGTGAAGGGCTGGATCACACTAGTCTCTGGCATCGGATTCAGCTGCTTTGCTACGAAATGTGCTTGAGAGTGGAAGAAAAGGTATATTTTGACAAAAGATCATTTCCATCGGATCTTCAGCCTACAATACAACGTCTCGTTTTCTTTTTTTCTGAGGAACAAGATATGAAAGATGACCCATTCTCAATGTTTTTAAACATTTATGTTTTTTATTTATTAGGAGTGAAGTGTGCATGAACCAATGTATGATAAATGCGTACATGTACATGTACATGTTGCATGTATACTTTAAAGAGTGAAGGAGAGATTTTTTTAGGCGAGAGTAACATATTATTGAATTAGGAGTGAGTAATAATAAACAGCGCAGTTTTCGCCATGTCCCAGTGTTGTTCAAAAGAAGATAGCATGTTGTTTGTGCGTCATTGTTCGCTGGTTCTAATTGCTGAGACATTAGTTCTGGAGAAACAATTTTGCTGAATCTTTTTTTTTTTTTTGTTGTTGTTGTTGTTGTTGTTGTTGTTGCTGTTGTTTTTCAAAGCTGGAGTTCCGTGTTGAAAACCCTATTGCGCAGATGTAATGCAAGGAAAAAAAAAAAAAAAAAAAAAAAAAAAATGGCATGATCAGATAACATTTAAAACATTCCAAAATCAGGACAAACCAAACCCCTCGACAGTCAAAGACAAGCGGTTTTTTTTTTTTTTTTTTTACTAACCGATCCCAAATCTTGGAAGTAATACCGTATCCACCTTCATAATTCTTGTAATGGTGAGCAAGATGATACGTCTTCATTTCACGAAAGTGGATTTTAAAGACCTTGGCGTGATGAAGATAATAATGCGTCATGTCATAGAGGACATAACCAAGGTAGGCTCCTGCCATGACGGCATAGGCCTGGGGCTCTACAAAAAGGGTGTGGCCTAGCTTGTTGAGGGGTAAAGCCAGGGCAACTCCGAGAGCAGGAGGCATCACTAGACGCAATCTATAAAAAAAAATTAAAAATTAAAAAATAAAAAATAAAAAAGCGGTTAGATGTGGGGAAGAAAATAAGGAGTGGCCTATTTATTTTTTTTTACCTATCCATTGGCAAATAATGATGAATGCCATGTAGCAAAAAGTGTGCGGTGAGCCATACGGTTGAATCTGGTAAGAGATCATCCAGATGAAAAAGGAATCTGTGGATGACATATTCTGCTAATGTCCAGAGGAACATGCCCAGGACAAAGAGAGCAGCCAAGTTGTCTGGGCTGAGTCCGGTCTCCAGACTTCTATGAGCATTGTAGGTGATGATGGGTAGCCAGAAGATAGGGATGATGTACCAAGGGGTCTTTGTGAAGACCTCAAGATAAGGAGAGCCAAAGATCCGGGCAGAGCCAGAGATATGACGAGGAATATGGACCTGCTCAAGATAGAATGCCTTGGAGAAGTCGCTGTTCCAAAGCTGCCAAAGTAGAGGTTGGCTCAAGTCAAGGAACTTTGACTTTTTGTCTGCTGCCAGATCGGTGGTCTTGAGGTAATCCTCGGCTTCTTCTTTTGTTTCCTGTTGTTGGTCCGCCGCGTTGTTGGCTCTTTTGCGCAGTCCAAGAGGCTCCTCTGCTGCTGTTGTCGTTGCTGCTGTTGTGGCTGTTGTTGTGGTTGTAGTTGTTTGGGTGTTTTCCAGAGTTCCAATGAAGAATTCGTCCAACATTTCGTATGCACCATCGGAATGAGCATGGGTGAGGGGGTCGTTCATGAGTTGAGAGATGTCAGTTCCTGCGTGGTCGAGAATGTATTCCTCTCCACCAGGGTGGTCTTGAACGAACGAGGTCATGTCATAGACCTTGTTGTTGTGGATCACCCAGCATGAGTCTGCATTGTTATGGGCTAGGACCTGTTGCACAGAGAAACTCATTGTGAGCTGAAATTTCTTTTTTGACTTTCTTTCAAGAGCGAGTTGATGGATAAAATCAAAAAAAAAGAGAGTAAGAGAAGGATCACGAACGGGAAGATGGGGAATCGGGGAGGGATGATGATGATGAGCGAAGTAAAGAAAAGAGAGAGAGAGGAAGAGAGAGGAAGAGAAAGGAAGAGAAGGAGAAAAGAAAAGAGAGAGAGAGAGAGAGAGAGAGAGAGAAAGAAAGAGAGTGAGAATTGTTCCCAGTTCAGTTCAGTTTCTCCCGGCGAATTTTTTTATCCGCTCTTTCCGCTGGATGTTTACAAAAAGAGGCATTTCATATCCACATTCCGCAGCTCTGGCTTCACAGCTTTTGCTCATCCTTACTCTGACGATGAATCCCTTGGGGAAGAGAACCAGAGACAAATACAGAGCACTTTAATGCTGAATCCTTGTTCATACATTGTAAAGAGGGTTGTATTGGCAAGAAAGGGTACATTTTACACACATTAATCTACTTGCCAAAGCCAAAGGGGGTTTTTTTAAAAAAAAAAAAAAAAAAAAAAAACGCGCTTTTGGGCAGGCGTACACACAGCCCGGATCTGCAAATGGCAAGTGGGCTGTGAGCGAATAGCGTCATAAAAGAGTGTGTGATGGTGTATAAATGTACAAATATATATACATGTATAATTATGTTTGTACATGATTGACATGATTGACATGATTAGACCCATTAGCAGTGATGATGAAACCTCTGCTGAATCTGGCCTAGTCTCGTGTCCATCATCCTCTTTGTCTTTATTATCCACAGCTCCTCTTTCTTCTTTTTCTTCTTCTTCTTCTTCTTCTTCTTCTCAATCACTCCTCTTTTCTCTCTCACTCATTCGCATTCATTCCCTTTTTTTACCTTTTCCTTACTTTGCTCACTCGCTCTCTCATTCTCTCATTCTCTCATTCTCTCATTCTCTTCTCACTATTGACCTCTAGCCATCCTCTCCTCTTACACGCATACAAACAAACAACCCTTCATATCTTCACATACACACATACATTCATCCTTCTTCATTACAAACATTAGACATTAGACAGCACAATGACTACAATTAAGACTGGCATGAAAATGAATAGTCCTTTGCCCAAGGACCTCGCTGGTACGCTCTCTCTTTTCCTTTGTCTCGTTCATTAAATTAATATTATGATCACTCTACTTACGACTTTAATTATTTTAATTTCATTATTATTATTATTAATAATATTGTTATTACTATTATTTATTATCTAGGTGAATGCAAACGAGCAGCCAAGATCCTCAATGCTTTTGTAGGCAAGTCAAGTTTTTTTTTTTTTTTTTTTCTTCCTCACTTTCTTCTCACCCCTGAATGTCCGTTTATACATATATATATTTTTCAAATGAAGAGGGAGAGGACAAGGCAAAGTAGTGGATCAAGGAACAGTTCAGTGCTCTCTCTTCATATCATCATGGCTCAATATTTTTTCCCATTGTGGTGGCATAAAGGGAGATATCTATCAAGGAAAAAAAAAAAAAAAAAAAAAAAGTGGCGAAATTTCTTTGCAAAGCTGTATCACCCTTCCTATTAATACGACAGAGATACAAGAGTCGACAGAATATCACAGAAAAGTTCTTACATCTTGTCCATCCAGCTACTCCCAAATGTCTCAACTTGTGAATGAAGAATTACACTGGACTTTGAAAAAATATAGACGGAGTTTATTTGCTTCCTTTTTCTCTTTTTTACCATTTCATCAACTAATTGATTGCAATATTTTAACATTTCTTTTTTTTTTATTTTTTTTTATTTCATCCTGTCATATATAATATACAGATCCAATTGCTGCCAAAGGAGTAGACAACATTATTCCACCCGACATTCTCTCAAAAGCTCAGGGACTCGCTATTTTTACTGTTATCAAGGCTGGATTCCTGTTTTCAGGTCGAGCAGGTTCTGGAATCGTTGTTGCACGACTCGAGGATGGTTCTTGGTCAGCTCCTTCAGCCATCGGAACTGGAGGTATGGGCTTTGGAGGTCAGATTGGAGCGGAAATCACAGACTTTGTCGTCGTCCTCAACACCAAGCAGGCTGTAAAGTCTTTTGCCGCAGGAGGCAACGTTACACTTGGAGGAAATCTTTCAGGTATGTTTACGTCCAAAGAAAAAAAAAACAATTTTTTTTTTTTTTTTTTTTTTTTTTTTGGGTTACATTTCAATCACAAAGGTCGACAATCTGAACCTTGTGGAGGAATGATAGGAAAAATAATGCAAGGAAAAACAATACACCACCCCTTTTTTGTACTCCCTTCCCTTGTTATTTATTTTTTGATTGAGCTCTTGCTGAGTTCCCCTCTTATTACTTTTGGACAAAAACTGTCCGCCCCAACTGTAATAGAAACCTGTTTGCTTTCATGTGCCTGTAACACTCTTTTTTTTTTTTTTTTTTATTTATATTATATTAAAAAAAAATCCCTCATACTACTTGTAATAGTCGCTGCTGGCCCGATCGGAAGAACTGCAGAGGCCGCTGCATCCGCAAGTGTGAAGAGCGTTGCTGCCATCTATTCTTACAGTAAATCAAAGGGACTTTTTGCAGGTAATAATTGAAAACAAAGCAACCCACCCTTCGTTTCATTGTAACGTGACAAATAAAAATTCTAACAATTTTATTTATTTATTTATTTATTTATTTATTTATTTCTTTATTTTTTATTATTACAGGTGTTTCAATTGAAGGATCAGTGATTGTAGAAAGAAAGGATGCAAACGAGACATTCTATCGTCAAAAAGTATCGGCGGCAGAACTTCTGTCGGGCGCAATCACACCACCACCACAGGCAGATATTCTTTACAGAGCTCTCAACACAAAGGCCTCAGGGGGTCATTTAACCAGCCTTCACCGTGGAGGATCATCTCTCACCGAGATCGGCTCAGATTCATCAGGCGTTACACGCAGTGCCAGTCTATCCGTTGGTAGCAATCGTTATCAGTCCAACCTCGGCCGCTCAGCTTCAAGTGCTGCTAACTATGACAAGGCACGAGAAGCAGAAGGCGATCAGCTTCCCCATTACACTCCCACAGCAGCATCAGCACGCAAGCCTGTGATGGGACTAGGCGCTGGACGGGTCTCAACTGATAACAGCTATGGACATCAGCCCTATGGTTCCAACCAGAGCATTGCCAACTCGACAGGACCCAGGGTACCGCCCAGGATTGGAGCCAAGCCCGAGATTGTGACAGCGCTGTATGACTTTGCAGGCGAGCAGCCTACGGATTTATCATTCAAGAAGGGTGATATCATTACAGTCATCAAGAAGACTGAAAGTCGTAATGACTGGTGGACAGGCAAGATCCATGGACGTGAAGGTTCATTCCCTGCTAATTACACACAATAAAAAGGAACGCCATTGGTATATTATATACAATCATTGTGCGACAAGTCATATATATAAATAATATATAATAATAATCACAACCATGACATGATAACAATAAAATAAAGCATTATATATATACTCTTCAATTTTCTCTACATTTCTTTTTTCTTTTCTTTTCTTTTCTTTTTCTATTCTTGTTTTAATAAAGGAGAAAGAGGATAAGTGAAAGACTAGATAAAAAGAAAAGGAAAAGAAAGGGTTAAGAGCACAGCTTAGAAACCAACGGTCCAGACACGGACGAGGCCATCCTGGTAACCAGCAAAGAGAGTCTGGCCATCAGCAGACCAAGCCAAGGAGACAGCCTGGGGAGGTTGGGACTTCTTGCCAACGTGAGCAAACTCTGGCTTGAGCTCATCCACAACAGACTTGGACTCGAGGTCCCAGATCTTGATGCAAGATGAGGTAGCAGCGCACAACCAGTAGCGGTTGGGTGAGAAGACCAAGGCGTTGATGATATCATCACCCTTGCCCTCCAATGAGTACAAGTGCTTGCCCTCGTTAAGGTCCCAGAGCATGGTGATGCCATCACGTCCACCGGAAGCGCAGAGAGAACCATCGGGGGAGACAGTGACGGTGTTGATGTAGCCGGTATGTCCAATGTGGTTGGAGCGCAACTTGCACTTGGTGAGCTCCCAGACCTAGAGGAAGGGAATAAATATATTTTACAGCATTAGAGTCTACAATTCAATTCATTCAATTCGAACAAAAAAAAAATCCCCAGTTTGGTTTTTCTTCTGAAAGAGGGGTTGTGCGTTGAGAGAGTCGAGACTATAAACACATGAAATATCCCTTTTTTTTTTTTTTTTTTTAGTAATTCGTATTGTTGTTTTCGTCGCTGCTATTGTAGTAGTTGTTGATGATGCTGCTGCCGTTCGTTTCCGATATTATGAAGTTTGCTCCTAAAGTATAACATTTAAATATTTTCTTTTTCTTTTTCTTACCTTGACAATCTTGTCCCAGCCTCCGGAGACAATGACGGGATTGGCAGGGTTAGGGGAGAAGCGGACGCAAGAGACCCACTCGGTGTGACCATCCTCCTGAATAGTGAATTTGCATTCACCAAGGGTGTTCCACAACTTGATGGTCTTGTCACGGGAGCCGGAGACGATCTGACGGTTATCAGCAGAGAAGGAGACCGAGAGGACATCGTTGGTGTGACCGACGAAGCGACGGGTGGTCATACCAGTGTTGAGATCCCAGAGACGGAGGGTCTTGTCCCAAGAGGCGGACAAGGCGAACTGACCGTCGGACGAGATGACCACATCCTGAACCGCAGAGTTGTGTCCGTGAAGGGACTTGCGAGGGGTACCAAAGTTGCCCTCGTCGTCACGAACCAAGTTCCAGACAATGATAGACTTGTCTAAGAGGAGGTAGGGGGGAGGGGGGGGAAAAAAAAAAAATATTTGTACACAATTAATATCATCAATATATCAATATAGAATGCATTGACGGTAATATCCTTGACATGCTTTATTTGTTAAAAATAATAATAATAATAATAATAATAAAATAAATAATCATGATAAATTTGTTAAAACAATAAAACATACCGCGAGACGAAGTCAAAATCATGTCAGGGTTCTCAGTAGTGGTAGCAATGGCAGTGACCCAGTCACGGTGACCTAATAGAATATTTTTTAACACACAAAAAATCTCAAATCAGCATTCATTCCGTAAATAAATAATAACAATAATAATAGTAATTATTATTATTATTATTATTATTATTTTCCTCGATCCATTGGATCCCGTTGTTGTTGTTGTTGTTGTTGTTCTCGAAATCAATCACACCATCCATCTTTTTTTTCATCTTTAAACGCTTCCCTTCCGATAGATCGTAGCCTTCCCCATCTTGTCATAGGAATGAAAAGAAGTTTTTTTTTTTTTTTTTTTTTTTTTGTTGAAATAAATAAATGATCCTGTCCTTCCAATCTTGTTCCTGCTTCCTGTTTAAAAAGAAAGTGAGCTCATCCAGCCATGTATAGAATCAAAAATAAAAAAATATAAAAAAAAAATAGAATGAATAGGAAATCTTGATCGAAGAAAAAAAAAAAAAAAAAGAAAGTCGATGGGAGTAATTCATATGCGGTGCCGGTATGAATGAGCAGTCTGTTGCTACTGAGGATGCTTTCGGTCGTGTAAATCAAATGTATATAAATATATAAAAAGGACGCGCGAAGAGTGATCGGTGTTGCAAGATCAAGATGTCTGTCGTAAACGTGTAATGTATTCGATCATCATCCTTTTTTTTTTTTTTTTTTTTTTTGAGCGGAAAAAAAATATATATATATATACATATATCCGTCCTGAAAGAAGATAGCCCATCGATCCATCCATCCTATCCTGTCCTGTCTTAACTTGCAAGTCTACCTTCCCTTCTCTCCCTTCCTTCTCTCCTCCTCTCTCCCTTCTTCATCCTCCTCCTTCCTCTTATCCTGGTTTTCCTGATCAATGCCTTTGCATATCAAATGGATGCATACCGACAAGCTGACCGCGGTAGTTGAGGCTATCACCCATGTTGGAATGTAATTTGAGAAACAAAAAAAGGAAGAGCCAGTGGCCTGTAGACTGCAGTCTCACTTAATTCATTCTGCTACTTAAGGGTAAAACTTTTTTTGATTTTTTTTAAACCCCTCTCCCCACAAGGTACGAAGAGTTTGATACATAACCTTAAAAAAAAATTACCCGGCCTCTCGCTTCCTAGCAGTCTATGTCAATTGCCATAGCAGGGATTGATTGATTTTTTTACTTGTCTTTTTTTTTCTTTCTTCTTCTTCTTCTTCTTCTGGACTAATCTCTATGTTAAATATCTGTATATAGTATATTAAATATCCTTTTGCCTAATCTTTCCCATCTTTTGTTCTTGCTTCCAGTATAAAAAAAAAAAAAAAAAAAAAAAGAGCCTATTTACAGTTCTTGGGTGATCGCCAAGTTTTGTGAATTGCCAAAGCCACCATTATCTGACACTGAGGTCTTTACAAGAGACTCATTCGATCCTTCTCTTCCCTCTAAAAACCCATCTTCGGATGGTTCCTGCAGACTACTCGATACCAAGGTAGAGGAGGGTGAAAGAGTTGAAGTCCTATGTGTGAGTTGTCGTTGCTGTTCTTCTTGTTCATGCACTTGCTGTTGTTGCTGCTGTTCTTGCTGTTGTTGTTGTTGTTGTTGGCTTAGTTGTAATGACCCCTGTTTCTGCATTGACAGGGATTCACCGCTATCCCTAACAGCAGATTCATGTTCTATGGGCAGTGTATAAACCCAGCTCTTGGATAAATTACTGTGACTTGAAGGCACGACCCGCGCACTACTCGCTCGATTGAGCGTCACTCCACCCGTCGCAGTCCTGCTGTTGTTGTTCCCGTACAGCCCATAATGATTATGTTGTTGTTGCTGTTGCTGTTGTTGTTGTTGTTGTTGTTGATGATGATCCATTATATCATCTGAATAATTGCGACCAGAGAGCACACTCGATGGAAATGGACCTGCTGATAGAGGTCTATTGATTCTGTGCTTGTTGTCGAAATAAATTCCAGATAAATTATTGCAACCCTGAGAACCAGACATCCGGTAGATCCGTCTACGCCCAATATAGCTCGAGTTATTTTGCGTTGATGATCCTGAGCCGCTATGATCCTCTCCTCCCCCTCCTCCTCCTCCTCCATCCATTTCGTCCATACTACTAGTATTGCTGTAGAGACTGTTAGGTCGATCGAGAAATTCAGAACGTCGGTAGCTTTGATTCGGCCCAGAATTTTGAAACGAATGAAAATGTTGAAACCGTTCAGGAAGAGACATTGGGTTGACAAAGCTATGGGGTTGAGCCACTGCATGGGCTATTGATGGTGATGTCGTTGGCACTGGTGATCGTATAATAGGAATTGGACTGCGTGGACAACTAGGAGATACTATAACAATATATATAATCTTGAAAGCTTTAGAAACTTTTTTTTTTTTTTTTTTTTTTTTTTTGGATAGTCAAAAAAAAATAAAATAAAAATTAAATAAAATAAAATAAAATAAATAGATGTATAAAAAAAATTTTTTACCTGGAGTATTAACTGAAGCAGTTGATTTACTCCTTCTCCGTGTAAAGTTACTAAGTGATACTGAGAGTCTCCGTATACGGTTTTTGATCTTGTCTATAAGGGTTACAGCACCCTTCAAGTCCTCGTCAGTAATATGAACGCGTTGGTAATTGCACGGATCCGTTTCAATTCTCCATCTCTCAGGGTCTCTTAAATCTTCTATGACCCAAGGATGCTCCTACAAAAAAAAAAGAGGAAAGAGAGTTAAAATATATACTCGGCACAAAAAAAAAACACAAGTCAAAAAAAAAAAATAATAATAATAAAAAAAGTGAAATAAGTAAAGAAAGTCAAGAAAAAAGTTTGCTACCTTCACTTCCTTCAATGTGATCCGTTTGGAGACATCCTTTTCCAACAGCTTTGAAAGAAGATCTTTCAAAGAATCGTTCACGTGCTCACGTCCTGGTACAGAATCCGGTAAGCTTGGTTGCTTTCTGGAGATGATGTTGAAAAGCTCAAACTCTGTTTCTGCGATGAATGGGCATCTTCCATATACAAAGCAATAGAGGGTCACGCCTAATGCCCAGATGTCGATCGCTTTTGTGATAGGAGGCCGGGGTGCAGATCCTTGACCAGATCCTTGTCCTTGTCCTTGTCCAGACCCTGATCCAGATCCAGATCCTGATCCTGATCCAGAGGAAAAAGTTCCTGGGGGGGTTGAAGGATTAGTCTTTGAGGTTGAAGGAGTTAGAATAAATGATGTTTGAGATGCTGAAGACGGAGCAGGAGAGAACTCGCCTGTTGAGAGGAAAAAAAAAAAAAAAAAAAAAAAAAAAAAACGATAAACTATGAAGTTAGTATCAAACAGCATAAATTCAAATTACGGCAAAACACTGCATTAAAAGAGACGTATGCGGGCGTTAGAGAATAATGATGATGATAATGACAAGAACAATAAACTTACTAACGAAGCATAATTCGGGTGCAAAAAATGCTGGGCTTCCCGCTGTCTTTGCCAACTCGAGATCATCACCCCATTGATGAACTTGAGAATTTGAGGAGAAGGGCAAATAAGCTGAAAACAAAGGATTTTGAGAAGACTGATGGTGCCGTTGATTCTGACTGTTGTTGTTATGGCGCTGATGATGACTATGCCTGAAAAATTGTTCAAAAGGATTTGCATGGGAGGGGCCTGCTGGGTTTTTCTCTGTGATGTGCGAACCTTCCAGATCCTGTTCCGATGCATGTTTCTCACTGAAATGAGACACTCCAAAATCTGATATCTTGACTGTGCCATCACCTGATAACAAAAGATTAGCTGGCTTTATATCCCTGTGAATGATACCTTGGATATGAACTGATGAAGAAAAGTATCGACAAGTGAAAAAGTTAATAGGTGAAGAAGAAGAAGAAAAAAAAAAAAAAAGTGTACATGAGTACTTGGAGAAATACTTTTTTTTTTTTTTTTTTTTTTTTTTTCTTGCTCTTGGCACTTACGATACTCTAGTCCTAGAACCACATCACGAAAAATGGTCCGCGCGTCTTCAAGGGGTAAGATCGGTCTATCTTCAGCATCCTTCCACCGAACCTCTCCTCCTTCCATGTATTCCAATACTATGACAATAACAAAACACCAAAAAGTAAATATTAATGAAGGTAAAAAAAAAAAATTGCCTCTTTTTCAAGTTTCAGTTACCCAAGTAAATCTTTCTTGCACTCGGGTCATCGATCACTTCAATAAGTCGTACGACGTTAGGGTGGATACACTTCTTCATGATTGCAATCTCACGACGGATCTTTTGCTCGTTAGAAATCTGGGCCCGCCCAAGACGCCTTCGAGTGGTTTTGTCTACGATCTTGATTGCCTGATGCCAAAAAAAAAGGGGGGGGAAGGGTAAAAATAAATAGATCGTTAGCATCCATACCACGGTTAGTAACAAAAAAGTAAAAGAAGTAATAAAAAAAAAGAGGCGATTGACATATATTACACCTCTTACGTTTCTCCCACGGTCCCCTCCATTTCTCGCCCTGAACATGGGTTCTTGCGACTTTTTATTATTTATTTATTTATTTATTTATTTTTTTTGCCCTCCCTTCTTCATCCTTCACCCCTTTCTTTTTTTATTATTATTATTATTTTTCTTATTTCATAATGATCGCATTAAGAAACACTATGAGAAAGAAAAGTAAAGAGAGTAAAATGAACTTACACAATATTCGTTCGTTTCCGTATCGCGACACAACTTGACTTTACCATGAACACCTCGACCCAGCTCTTTTACGACCATGTACTTGTTAATCATCTTGTTGCCAGTCATGGGATCATAATCCTTCATCATTATGTGAGTCTCTTTGACGGGCTTGGGTGATGGAGAAGCCATTGTTCTCCGTGGTGAAGAGCCGTAACTGGATAGATTGGGTGAATTTGTTGGAGTTGTGTAGTTACGATAGTGCGATGATCGATGCATTGTTGGTGTAGATGGTGTCGAGGACCCAAGGAAGGAGAAACGCGATGATGACGATGCCTTTGGGACTGATGTTGAGAGTTGAGGAGAAGAGCCAAGAAGCTGTTGTTGCTGTTGTTGCTGTTGTTGTTGTTGTTGTTGTTGTTGTTGTTGTTGTTGATCTCTGCGACGAGGGTCAATACCAATTCCAAAGCTGGTACCAATGTTATCCTCAAACGATGTCCTGGCATCGTGAGGAAGTAACTCTAATGAAGACCCACGACCATAAGACAGTCTGGCTCTATCAATGGATGGACGTGTTGGGGATGTATTGTCGGGCGAATGCTCACTATCTGTTTGGATGATAATAGAGGATCTCGGGGTGCGTAGATTCTTCAGGCTGAGTCGTAAACCCGAGATCTTGCTCTTCTTTGGTGGAGCAAGGTGATCCCCAGGTGATGTTGTTCGTGAACTCTGGCGGCTGTGTGAGGGTGAGAGGGTGATATCATGAATGGAATCAGGATCCGAGAAAGTTTCTTCATAGTCTGTTATAGACGTATTGGACAGACCACCGAAAGAGGTCCTTCGTCCAGGCCGCATGTTCATTGTTGTGTGAAATGTGGCCGTTGGTGTCGTTGTTTTTCTTTGAGTTGATGGAGGAGTGAGTGTAGGGGTTATTTTATTATTATTTTCTATGCTCTATAGGGGCTCTGTTTTTTAATATAATTTCACTTGAATGAAGGTCAACTGTGGATTGAAGTAGAAAGAATTGAAGAAAAAAAAAAAAAAAAAAAAAAAAAAAGGATTCGGTTGGGTTTATTCTTTTGGTGTGGAGTGTTCCTGAATGTGAATTGAATAAAATGAATGAAGCAAACGGACGATGTTTTTTTTGAGCGTGTTAATTATACTTTAATGCTCAAAGTTCAAGAGTCATTTACTCTTGCGCCCAGACAAACCGAGCGGGAGTCTGAGCTAACAGATACGGGAGGAAAGGGTCAAGCAGAGGAGTTGAACAATAGCAAAGAAAGAGGAGGGGAAGGAGATGATGAATGAATGGAGAAAGCGTGAAAGGGTGAAGGATGTTGAGAAAGAGAGGAAGAGAGAGGGAGAGAGAGAGAGAAAGTAATGACGGCAGAAAGAGAGAAACAGAGAGAGAAGAAGAGTGCCTGGTGAGTTTGTGAATGAGAATGAATGAGTTTATGCATGGAACAGACAGACAGAACAGAGACAATTGAATAAGCAATAAGCAATAAGCAATAAGCAATAAGCAATAAGCAACAAGGAAAGAGTAAAAAATCCAAATGTCGAATAGACGCACATTTCCCACCTTCAAAAATACGTTAAGAAATATCTGTGACAACAGAGCTCCCCTCGCTCTCTCTCTCTCTCTCTCTCTCTCTCTCTCTCTCTCTCTCTCTCTCTCTCTCTCTCTCTCTCTCTCTCCTTCAATCTCTCTTTATAAAACATATATTTAAATAATCCTTCATTCGCAAAGACATTAATTCACAGTAAAGAACAAAAGGAATAAAATAGAGAACTAGAATTTAAAAAAAAAAAAAAAAAAAAGTTCAACAGATGCGATTGATCGGTGCAAGAGTCATCTTTGTGCAGATGAGATCGTTGTTGCAAAGTTGACCAAAAAAGGACTGCTGTTGGACGAGAATGGAATATTACATGTCACTGCAATCTCGTATGTAACGATGTAACAGAACCACCTTTTTCTTTCTTATTTCTTTTTCTTTTTTATTAATATGACTTCATCTGAATGGGCTCCTGAAAGACCTTTTGTTAATTGACCGCGCTCGCAGGAAAATAAAAAATAAAATAAAATAAATAAAGAGCGATTGTTATTATTGTTATTATTGTTATTATTATACATTTATATATATACGTATTAGCATTATTGTTGTTATTGTTGTTATTGTTGTTATTGTTGTTATTGTTGTTATTGTTGTTATTGTTGTTATTGTTGTTATTGTTGTTATTATGATCGGTATCGTCTGCATATCATCTTCACACTTTCTCTGCTTCTCTGTTGTTAATGGTCGTAATCAATTAGTGTGCCAAAGTTCCTCTTTGATAATTGACAATTGACAAAACGATGTTTCAACCGATGTACGTAACAATTAATGAACTGAACAGAAGGGCGAATACTAATCATACAAATGCCGTTTACGTTGGGACCCTACTGTTCATTACCGTCATTAAGCAATCCCTGGTAGATCGCTCGAACGTAATGCTTTATTATTATTATCTCTCATAATCCCTTCAATAATATTAATACCATTGTTAATACCATAATTTCTTTTTTACTAATTTACCAAAACTCATCTCCCTCTTACTGCCGTATTGACACAATAGAAAAAAAAAGGGCATGGATGGGTGGGGCAATGATGAGTTAAATGAAGTACTGAAAAAGCTTCGAAGGGGTGACTTTTCAAATGCTTATTTTGTCACCAAGGATAGTACTTCAGCATGAGTACTTGTGTGGTCAGCTTTACTTCCTCCCTTGACCACCAAGTATAAACATGTATTTTTAAGCTACTGCTTGTTACAGGACGTTTTCATTAACATGGATGGTCCCTAAGAGCAGCAACAAACCTTTCCCCCCCCCTCTCTCTCTCTCCCTCCCTCAAAACTTGTATACATAAAGATGGTGAAAAATAAAAAATAAAAAATCACAAAGAGTCTACATGTAGTCAAGATTCTAAAAAAAAAAAAAAAAAAAAAAAAAAAAAAGAAAGGAAAAGATCCTCAAGAGCAATATATGCACATGTCAAGTATGTGAGTTCAAAAGTGATAAAGCCATGAGCTATGAAACAGCAAATATCTTTCTGTCTATCTACAATGTTAATAGGCTAACTGAACCTTTTGCTCGATGACTATTTGGACATGGCACGTTTCGTCTCTCTACCCAACAGCGCCACCAATGTCATGTTCTCTCGAATGCGAAACAAAGCAAAGTTACACAGAAATGCTTAATTTTGCGTCCAAAGAAAAAATAAAAATCAATTAGGCCAATCAAGTCTCTGTAACTTGTCCTAGGAGCTCAATTTTGTTCAATCAGACCGACTTCAACCTTCTTGTTCCGGTAGTTTCTCCACGACGTCATTCCTATCCTACCACTTTGCCCAAGTGCTCAGCCCCTTTAGGGCGCAAGGACCCATTATCTCTAATCGTCGGGCCTTATTCACGTATATATTCCTGTTGTACAAACCTTCGGCTCAAAGTCCGGAACTTTCAGGACAAAGAGGCGTAGCAGTTTTCCTCGCTTGCACATTGTGGCATAGCAACGAACAATTGTATGACAATATGATGTATACTATGTGGAGCCATTCGCCCTCCTGGTGGACGGTCCCCCTCCGTTAGAATTTCTAGAAAGGGCCAAGGCAAGCACGTCATTCTTTCTACTAAAGAAAAGTGTACCTGTTTTCGCTCCAGAGATCGGTCAATGGATGGGCAGACTTTGTATTATATATCCATTTTGAAACTCTTTTGTATGTGTAGATGAATCCCAAGACTACATCCAACACCGGACGTTAAAGCTTACCAGCACTGACCAGAAGAGGATAGACATGTTATTCATTGCCACTTTTTTTCTACATGTAGTCTAAAGACGTCGTCTAATAAATAAAAATATCCATGCAAAGTGTATATGAATATATGCAAATGTGCATTTACGAGGGGGGTGCTTGTCTATATCCAGTATAGTGAGAAGAATAAAAAGAAAATGATTGCCCAAATAGGTTAGACAGCGGGACCAACTCACACAATTGTTTCTTGTGCCACTATGATGGGCCAGAAGGTCCGATCCCAGGACAAACCCAGTCGGAATACTTTTGGATGCACGTGTACATCTAGAAAAAGATTCGGTGTCATCATTGTTTAATAACATTGGCAGAGGAGGGAACTATTGACTAACGAATGAATAGCCAAAACTACAACAACGGACGAATGATGTCTCCTCTGACATACTAAGAATGTTCTTTTTTTATTACGGCCGTAGACTGTGACACAGAAACATGAAAAATCTTGAACTGGAACCGTCTTTCTTTGTGCTTCCTTTTCAGGGTTCATCAATGTTCCTAATTGAAAATGGGCATTTCGCCCTTTCACTCTTTCACGTGAAGTGTGAAAAGGATAAATAGGTTGCCCTACTTTCTGTAGACTCTTCTTTCTTCTCCTCTAAACTCCAGCCCTCTACTCACGCTTACAGCTTAATTAATCAATTAATCAACCAACCAATTAATCACTCATAACATTTATACTTCCTTCTTAACTTCTTTAACCAAGCCCTGGACCTTGAGCCTCGAAGAAAACCATCTTAATCTTTTTCATCATAGTACCTTTTTGTTTTTTCCCTTTTTCTAATATTCTTTATAATATAATTAAAGTATTGCAAACAAGTCAAACAAAAATGGTCGTATCCTCTCAATCTTTCGAACGTCCAACCATCGACATTGGTGATGGACTTATCATGCGTTGGTCTTCAAAAGCTGATACTGATAATGTTATCAACCTCGTCGGCGATGCCTTCAGAGTAAGATAGATTTACTTTTTTTTTTTTTTTTTTAGTGATGATCAAAAACTCTCATCCCCTCTCCACTCTACAATATCTGTGTGTATTTTGTAAAAAGTTGTAGAATTCTTGATTCTTACTGCTTAACTCTCTCTCTCTCTCTCTCTTTCTTCTGCAATATAATAGTGGATTCCATATGGTGACCCACTTCCAGAAAATATGGTTCCACCTCCTAATGAATACTTTATGGCTGGCGCTGTAAGTATAACTTTTGTTTCTTTTTACCCTATGGTACATTAATTGGTTGAGACATGTCTAATCCAAATATATATTCTATTAGAGGCGGATGTTGTCCGGGAAAAACGCGGCTATGAGCGGACATGACTATGCCTTGGTGGAAGATACTAAGCGGGCAAAGGGAAGAAACCCCATTGTTGCCTGTGCAGCTCTTCATAAGCATCCAGCCTATTATGGATCTATTAATCTACAATTCGGAAAGCCAGAACTAATTGCATGTGACCCTGTAAGTCTTAACCTCTATCTTTTTATTGTTGTTGTAGTAATAATAATAATAATAATAATAATAAACTATGGATTATATTGAGAAGGGAACTCACAATGATTAACAAACACATAAATAATTAAAAAATAATTTGGCTTTATCTAGGAATATCGTGGTAAAGGATTGATCCGTAGGCTTCTTTTTGAGATGATTCATCCAGCTTCTGATGCCAGAGGAGATGATCTTCAGTTCATCGGCGGTATTCCCTATTTCTACCGGTATGTCTATGTCTACATGTCTTTTTTTTTTTTTTCCCCTAATTTGTGTAACTATAGTAATTATTGCTCTTTCTACACTTGCATGCAGGGTCTAACATAGTTTTCTAATCATTTTTAATCATTACATGTTCATAGTCAATTCGGTTACGAATATGCTCTGTACGTTTGCCCTGGCACCAGGTTTGAAAATGCAGATGCAGTTCCTGCTCTTGCTAAAGGAGAGACTGAACCCTATAATCTTCGTCGAGCCACTGTAGATGATATACCACTCTTAATTCGGTTGAGTCACCCAGAAAAGAGACATGCGATTGCACAAGTCGGACTTCATTACACACCCGAATACTGGCAATACACCGTCCACGATATATATGAGGATAAACAGCATAGGTTTGATGCCGATCGTGATACAAGGATTATTGTTGACGTCAAAACAGGAATGGATGTCGGCTTCACTGTCGTTTCACATGGATACCTAGGCCCACAACTAGAGGCCATGGCATTGGAGGAGGATCTTGTTAAATATATAGATGCAAAGGACTCTGTTTTGAGACAGCTCTTTCAGCATGCAAGGGAGCGTCAAGAGATCGCAGCAAGGGAATATGAACTATACAAGAAGAAGATCGGTCTTGTGACCGAGGACGATACTAACGGGCCAAAACCTATCCGGTTCTCTTTTGGATTGCAACTTAATAAGGAACACCCACTGTCAATCTTGGTAAGCGACAAGATCAAAGATGCACCCAACAACATCTGTGATTACTTATTGTACGCTCGTATCCCAAGTTATAAAAGATTCATCCAAAAGATTACTCCCGAGTTGGAGAAGCGCCTTGCAGACTCTGTGATTGCTGGTATCAGCGGTCGATTGCGTCTCAACTTCTTCCGTAGGGTTGAAGGTCAGGATTGTAAGGGTCTGCAAATCTTTTTGGAGAAGGGAAAGATTGTGGATGTCCAGAACTGGGCCCCTCTTTCAGATGCACAATTGTTGGAAGAGAGATTGCAGTGGAAGGCACAAGGGACCAAAGCACCCACGATCTATGTTGCTTCCTTTGGGCCATTAACGTTCTCTTCACTGATAACAGGAAAGAATTCTGTTGAAGAACTGGTGTTGGCCAACGGTGAAAACTTGATCAAAGACAACCCTACTCGTACGTTATTGGAAACTCTTTTCCCCAAGGTTGACCACCATATTGATTCATATATCTGGTAGAAAATGAACTAAAATAAAGCAAATATAAAAAATACAAATTAAATTTTATGTTGGTTAATTCATCTTGCTGATTTGAGCATGAGAGGGAGAGGAGGCTTACATCACGTGCGATAACGAATTGAAGGATCTTTCAGGAACCATTGAGGATTCTTCCTGCACGCAGAAGGACCCTCTTCGAGGCCCATTCGCACACACACACACCTAAACAAACGAACAGACATTTTGCATATTGAGCACTTTTTTTTTTTTTTTTTTAGCTCCATCATCCATACACTTACTTCTTTCTCCTTTTTCTCTTTTCTTGAATTTCATTTCCACTTCTCCATTCCTCCACTTCTCCAGTTCTCCACTCATCCTTAAGCATACTCATTCTACATTCCAGTGATCCTCATTTACAACTTGTCTTCTGTCTTCTGAAAAGAGACTTACATTCAGGGCTCGAACTTTATAATCTGCAAGTCTCAAAAGAGCAATCTCATCCAAAGTATGTCTCACTTTGCACAGCAAATCCACTTCCTCTCTTCCTCTCTCTTTTTCTCTTTCTCTTTTTGCTCTTTTGTGGGAGCACAGATTGCCTTTCTGTCTTTGCACCCATCTCTTGCCTGACCAATAGTATCATCCTACTTTCAATCTTAGAAGTCCAGCTGGACACATTTTTTGGCTCTCCCACAATCAGAGACTACAACTCTCCCTCGCAATACATACACTTTTGTTCAAGTCCTATTTTTTTTTTTTTTTGTTTTTGCTTTTGTTTTCGATTGGCAAAAAAAAAGAGTGCAAGAAAAGGAATATAACGTTTGGTGGAAGATTAAAAGATGCCAAGACGACCCTTCAAGCGTCTACAGGACCAACCCGATGACATTGATACGAGTTTAAATGAAATCGAGATGACTGAACCCAACAACCATCACCGTAGTCATGGTTATGGACATGCGACTGGAGGTGGTCCAGTGGCTTCGCCTATTTCAGATAGAGCTAGCACTTCTTCTGGAAGACCTGCTCATGAAGCACAGCCTCGGAGATCGATGCATCAAGTCGATTTGGAATTGGAGTGGCCTATGGTCGATATCCCTCAAGAGCTTCGTGAAATGCAGACTGGAAATGATGATTCAAATACCCGCTCAAACTCACAAGCCAATGCGATCAGGGTAATGTTTTTCTTTATTCTTCTTTTTTACTGCCACTTCATTTTTATTTGAAAAGTTAACAGATTCACACATATCTGACTATGTACTCATTCTTCTCCTTTTTTTTTCTCTCTTTTTTTTTTTGCTGACAAAACCACTTGTTTGATCTGATCAGAGTGCTTTCAAGAGAAAGCTTTTTCTCCTGTTAGAAGATCCTTCCTCTGGCAGTTCTGCATTTGCTCTCAATGTCTGGGTCTCGTTTGTCATCGTTCTCAGTACCATCATCACTACTATTGAAACCATTCCTTCCTTTCGATCCACTGATTCAACTATCTGGTAAGCTGTCCAAGACATAATCTGTAACAAGTCCGAAGGAAGCACCTTTCCACTGCAATCATCATTACTACAGGAAGAATGACTAATGAGATCGGAGTGTCTTTTTTTTTTTTTTTTTTTTTTTTTTTTTTTAGGTTCGAATTCGAGACCGTTTTGGTCGCATTTTTCACTATTGAGTTTATTGCCCGTATCATCGCTCATTCTGATTCTATCAAACAACTCAAACGATTCCTCCTTTGTACGTTCTCACACCATACGTCAACACGCGCCTTTTTACTTTTACATTTCAAGAGCAATATGACAGCTTCATACCAGCTCACTAACGCCTATTGATCTCGTTTCTTGTAGCTCCTCTCGCCATCATTGATATCCTTTCCATTATGCCTTACTACATTGAACTGGCTCTCACACGGGACACGGTATGGATTGCATTGAGGAACTCTAGATCTAGCCATTGCCCTTTACGCTTTATATTTAATAATTGGGACTAATGTATTATCATTTTAATTTTATGGCTTCGATCATGGGTATAACAGACTGTTTTCTTCCGATTCACCATCTTGAGGCTCTTCCGTCTGCTTCGAGTCTTCCGTACATTTAAATATTCTTCGACCATTGTTATGACAATTGAAGTCATGATTGTTGCTATCAAGAGAAGTATGGACGCACTTAGCGCCCTATTCTTTTTCTTGATTACTGGCACCATGCTCTTTTCAACACTGCTTTATTTTACTGAGCGTGGTAAGTTTAATGATCATTATAGAAATGAAGTTCTAGTATGACAGTGATATAATGCCCCTCTCTTCCCATCCCCTAATAATTTCCTTGTTTCTTCTCTTTCATCTTTCATCTTCCCTCTTTCTTCTAGGCGAATGGGATGAAGCACGACAGGTGTTTGTGGATGCCAACAACAACCCTAGTACTTTTGACAGTATCCCTGCAGCGTTCTGGTATGTCATGGTGACGATCACAACTACAGGATATGGTGACATGGTACCTACAACGTTTTTGGGCAAACTGATTTCATTCCCAGCCATGATGTGCGGTGTCTTGTTGATCACCTTGCCATCCATCATTATCGGCCGCAATTTTACTCTTGTCTGGGAGACTATGCAGCGGTACAAGCGAATAGCAGAGGCAAACAGTCGTGCAACAACAGACGATACGCCTAGTGAAGGTAACTGGAAATGCAGCTTTAATACGCTATCTCTTTTTCATTATAACTATGCTCTTTTATATATATATATTGACGCACGCTTTTTTTTTTTTTTTCTTTTTTTTTTTTTTTTTTTAGGCGTAAGGGAAAGCTTTGAAAGCAGCCATTCTTACCAATTCAATGTATTGCGACCAATGTACTCTTCATTGTCAGCGAACGGATCAATTCCAGGGCAACAGGATATGATGGATCAAATTCAAACGATGACGCAGGTCTTGAAGCAGAATCAGCAAACAATGAACGCGCTACAAAAGATTTTGGAGACTCATGACTTGGTACCCAAAAAATCACCCTTTTCGGATAGCAACACTGTTCTGTAAGCTCCTTTATTAATAGTCTATTAATTTGCTCCGCAAAAAAAAACGCTGTTGCTTCTTATTACTTATCATAGACATTATGTTTTGTTTTCGTTATTAGACAATACAAATAAAAAAAATAAAATAAAATAAAAAAAGAAATACTGTAATAGGATAAAATAAAGAGATAAAAATAACAATTGATAAGTGAAAACAAGTATGCAACTTACTTTGATTTTTATTTTTATTTTATATCTTAGTTTTATGTCCTATTTTTATTTTTATTTAAAATCTGTTTTTAATTTTTAATTTTTTATTTTTGTTTTTCTTTATTTTGTTTTCACTTTTACTTTCTATTTTATTTTATTTTATTTTATTTTATTTTATTCTATTTTATTTTATTTTATTTTATTTTATTTTATTTTATTTTATTTTATTTTATTTTATTTTATTTTATTTTATTTTATTTTATTTTACTGTGCTCTTTCATACTTTCTTATCAAATTGCAGCTTGATTGATATAGATTATATAGCCCCCTTCTTCCCTCTCCCTTTCCTCCTCCTCCTCCTCCTCCTCCTCCTCCTCCTCCTCCTCCTCCTCATGCTCTCTTAATTAGCAGCTTCCGCTAGTAACAGTGCTGCCCTGACAGAACAGAAAGTCACCCTTGCCATTGGAAGCGTTAATTCGCATCTCAACGGGGACCTATTTTAATTAAAAAAAAAAAAAAAAAAAAAAGGTTGCTGGTAGAAAACGTGGGGATATTATTACACAGTAGCGTATATTTCATCTCAGTCTGCAAAGAGACAGTGCAAAAAGGAAATACTCGGCAACTACCTTTATAAGCTAAAAGTCACCAGGATGTTGTGGGACAGTGCAACTTATTTTACAGGCTGATGGTATGACCTTATCGGATGACCATAGAAACCAAAAGCACTAAAGCCCCTATGATACCGATTGGGGTTGCTCTCCAAGACCAAAACCATGAATGAATGCATGCGGCTGTTTTGGTTAGTAATGATCGTTATCACTAAGTTTCATCCTTACCTGGCGTCTGCATTCACACCGATCACGAATACACATCTATCAAAATGCCAGACATAGAACATAGAGTTATTACATTTGGATCTGTGCCCTTATATTTATTTTCGGTGTCCGTTACGCTACTGTTTCCAAGCTCCGTATATCCTGATCTAAAGGTGTCCGAGCTCTTACTCGAGAGACATTTGTATTTATTCTTTAGAAGTTGGTGCGGTTGGTAGGTGTAAATTTATTAAGAGCCTTTGTAGTTTTCGTTTTGCTGGACCCCTTGAATTGGCTTTAGCTTTGGCTTCGGAAGACTTTGGTTGGAGCAGCTGCTGTCGTTTTTTTTTTTTTTTTTTTTTTTTTTTTTTGGATCCAGCCTTTGAGTTCATTCTTCGAGGTCAGGGTAGCAAACAAGGCACACAGGAAGCAATACATATGTTCGTAAGCTGCATACTTACTTGACGACACCGATGGGAGTTGGATCCTGTATTGCGCCTGGGTTGGATTGCCAAGGGAGATATTGTTTGTGGGGGCAATGGAAGTCAGTGAGGGTAGTTGAGGTTGGTTGAGGGCAAGGAGAAAAAGAAAAGAAAAGAAAAGATGAGAGAGGAAAAAAAAAAAAAAAAAAAAAAGTCCTTTATTCAGCGGGTCTATTTTGTTTTTCAAATGTTCACATATGCAAATAGCATGAATGCTTGCTTCTCTGTGGTGCATACATGCTCTGGAATGTGCACGGGCATGGCCTTTTTACCAACGTTGATGTTTTTTAAGATGCTCTACCCCATTTGGCCGTAACTGTTGTTCTGTTATCCCTGGGCTTAATCTTTTATTTCAACAGCCAGATGACCACATGGAATTCAAGCTAGTAACAATGTGCATATCCACTCCTCTTTCTTTCTTCTTTCTATCTCTTCCCATGGTTATTTTGTGGCCTTTTTGTTGACACTAATAACATCGCTATTCTTCGTCGATAAGAGTTTCATTGACTCTTTTATCTTCTTCTCGTTCATTACCCGATCGTTCCTCCATCAAATGTTTTGGACAGACCAAAAAGCAAATGCTCATGTGTCCCTGTGCAGCAGCAATAAAAACTGGCCAATAGGATGCAGACATTTTATCGACCTTTTGGAATTCACACGACTTGACTTTCTTTGATAGACAAGCGAGATGAGATAGAGAGATAGCAAAATAGAGAGGGAAGGATATGTGAACATGGTAAAAGTGTTCAAATAAAGAAATAGAGCAAAGGTAATCAGAGCACTGGAGGGTATATCGGTAGGAGCTTAATATGAGTATTTATATATATATATATATATACATGGGATACAAGGTTATAATGAATTTTTAGGGAGGATGCGTTGTATGAATAACGTAAATGTGGCTGTGTTGCTTTTGTTTACGCGTTTAATCTTTTATCGGAAATAATGACCAAATTGTTTACTAGCGAGAAATTCTCCTGGAAATAAAGCTCAGAAATTAAAAAAAGAGTGGCTTGTAGAATGAATTTGTGTATTTGTGTTGATGTTTGCAAAAAAAAAAAAAATGCCCTGATAGACAGTCTCCTTCTGGACTTGAGGTGGTTTATGGTCCTGTGTTTGTTGTTTGTTTAAGCTTGGTGTTTACCTCTAGTATTCTATTCAAAAGACTCCTTTTCATTTGCTACGCTTTTTCATACACAACGCATTCCCACCTATACATCTATAATTTCACATCCATAGACTCAATCCCTCTATAATGTCCACTCATTTTGAATTGGACGGTTTGGAGGTGAGCTCAACCTGCATTTGTTCTTATTTATCCAGGAGCACCAAGCTTTGTGGAGAACAGCAACAAACTAACAGGACAAGCAAAATGTTTATTATTATTATTATTTTTTTGTTCTAATTGGGATATTTTATCATATTATGGCGCGCGATGAATATAACAGGAAAGGATTAAGGAGCATGGAAGCTCTTTTGATAGCTTGCTCAAGCTGATCCCTGCACAGTATTATATCACAAAGGAACTTTCAGAAGAGGAACAGGTATGAGCATAGTTCTTTTTCTTTTTCTTTTTCTTTTTTCTTCGATCTTATGACCATACTGCTTTCATCAGCTAATATACAATGCTCATCATGCCTTTTTTATCTAGAACTCAAAATATCAGCACAACAAGAAGAGGAATGCTCCAAAGCAGGAGATCAAGGAACGAACAAAGAAGGCAAAGAAGGCCAAGGTATGTTCCTTGTTCCCCACCTTTGCTTTTGTCGACATTTTTTTTTTTTTTTTCTCATTCAACCCGATACTTTTCTTGTCGTCATATGATCTGGAAGAACATGCGCGGTTAATCAGTTGTGCAAGGAAATCAACTTAGAAGAGAAAAAAAAAAAAAAAAAAAAAAAAAGCAATGACGATCTATACTCTATTTCTTTACTCCTTCAATAACTGACATATATATCACTCCATTTTAACCGGATATTTGGTATTGAAAAAACATTGATTCAGCTTGACCCTGAAAACAACAAATCAGTAACCGAGATCCAGTCCGAGATGATCACCAAAGCCAACAACAGCATTGATGATGACAGTGACAACAGTGACGATGATGACAATGAAGAAGCCGATGACAGTGATGTGGAAATGGATGGTCCTGAAAACAACGACATTATCGAGGATGATAGTGAGGCACCCGTCATTGCTAAATCATCAACACACAATTTTGATGGCCTCTTGGCTCAAGTCCAGACCGCAGCCCAGACCCCGGCACAACCCCTCAAGTCAATTACGGAATTACGTGCAAAGCTTGAAGAGCGTCTTGCCAAGCTTCGTGGACGCCGTGGTGCTAATGCTGAGGCGAACGGCGCTGGAGCGAAACCTACATCCAGACAGGCGATCCTGGAAGCCCGTTTGAAGAGGAAAAAGGATAAGAAGGCATCACAGAAATTGGCCAAGGAGAAGAGAGCCGCTGGCGGATCAGAAGGATTGGTTGTGAAAGAGCCTGCTGCCTCATCATCAACAAATGCTGGCCGACCTTCAGCATCATCCATTAATGATAAGGGTGAAGTCCGATTCAGCAAATTTGAATTTGCCGGTCTCCAAAAGAAGAAGAAGGGACCCACTGACGCACAAGGACAGCTCAAGATGGTAAGATACTGCAACAATTAGATATTTAATCCTTGTTAAACCCGTCTATAGAGTTTTTTTTTTTTTTTTTTTTTGCTCTTTTATATTCTTTTATCGTTTTCGTTTACTGACGGTTGTCTCTGTTATCGCACATACTTGCGCGCTATATATATATATATATATATATTCCTCTCTTTATCTAGGTTGAGGCTCATAAAGAAAAGTTAGCAGCGCTGGAGGCAGCCAATCCCGAAAAAGCCAATGCTATGAAGGAAAAGGACACTTGGAAGAAGGCACTTCAGTTGGCACAGGGTGAGAAGGTTAAGGATGATGTCAAGCTACTGAAGAAGACGATTAAACGCGAAGAAGTCTTTAAGAAGAAGAGTGCGAAGGAATGGGGTGAGCGCAAGGCAACTGTCAAGAAGACCAAGGATCAGAAACAGAAGAAACGTGAGGAGAATATTAAGGCACGCATTGACGCAGCCAAGAACAAGGGCAAGAAGGGTAGTAAAGGAGCACCTAAAGGTGGCAAAGGCAACAAGAATGGCAAACCAAAAGCGGTATGTGCTATGCTATGATTCGAAAGTTATTGATCTATTAAACATGGATTTTTTTTTTTTTTCTTGAGTTAATCAAGCTTTCTATCGCTAACGTCGCTTCTCTTTCTTTCTTTTTTTTTTTTTTTTTTTTTTGGTCTATCAGCGTGCCGGCTTTGAAGGAAAGAACGCCAAAAAATCATCGAAACCATCCAAGAAATAATAAATAAAACTATTGCATTGTATTTTCATTATTAAATTTTTTATTTTTTATTTATTTATTTATTAACTTATTTATTTAACCTGTGTCTCACGACCTCTTTCATGAATATATGCAGCTTTTAATGAATGCTTTTTCTCTTCTTCTTTGTCTTTTTGGTTATACCGAGTGGATGAATGGGATTAGATCTGTCTATCAGAAGCGATGCCCTTTCTATTCATCAATACATAATAAAAAATAAAAAAAAAAAGGTGATGAGATTACGCATATTGATATATAGGTAGTAAACATGCCTATGACATTTTTTTATCTTTTCTTATTTTTAATCAGACAAAAAAAAAAAACTTACAGAAGAGATAATACCAACGACGGATTTGAGGCCAAATTCTGCGATCTGTAATACTTCATTTGTTGCCTTTCCTAACGTTGCAGCATCCTCAAAACGGCGATCCAGGAATTTCTGAGTAGCCTCGTAGTTGGGTGTCTTATCTGTCGTCATGTACAGCTCTGTTGTTGTGTAGATTCCAGCAAGAGATGCTCTCTTGGTGTACCAGTTCATCTTTTTTTTTTTTTTTTTTTTTTTCAGTTGGTTAAAACGATTAATTAGAAAAAAAAAAAGAAAAAAGTCAACACTCAAGATAGGATGATAGAATACAATCAGATAAAGTCAAGGTAACTCTGTGAAAATCCTTTTTTTTTACATCTGCACTTTTGTCACCAGCAAGATGCCAGATTTCATCGACAATTTTTCCTAAATGAGTCAGGGACATAGAGATGTTGCTGGGCTGACCCATGATAGCTAAGGCTTCATGCCAACGGTCAATATAGGGAGCGATCATTCCAAGTCTTGTCAGCGTCCCCAATTTTATCTTTTCCTGCGTTCCCAATCTATAGGAACAAAGAAGAAGAAAAAAAAAAAAATAAAGAGAAAGAGTCGTTTAATAAGACGACGAAAAAGGGTTGAAATATGAAATGGTATTTCGATTTTTTTTTTTTTTCTTTACCCTTCCATTCTACCCTCCAGCTCAAGAGGAAGACGATTGAGGCAGTCCTCCAAGAAATAGTTAATCAAATCTGCACCTCCGTTAGGGAACATGCCATGGACAATAGCAGGATAACCCAAGGATTCTGCAGCCTTGGTGATAGAGGTAGTTGTCCAACCATACTCTGGCACAAATGTCAAAGCCTTCTTAAGAATTGCCTCTGGGTTTCTCTTGGCATTAAAAGCTGTAGTATTATCCTGTGAGCCTTGGCTGTGATGGCTGCTGGGGGTATTTGTCTCAACTGAGCGCCAAGAGACTGAGGCAGAGAAAGAGCGTCGGGGTGCAATGGCTGTTGAAGAAACCATCCATGTTCTAGTCATGGCATGGCGTGAGAGCAATGTAGTCCCTGCGCGGCGGAGGACGGATGTCATAACGTGTTTTTTGTTTAGTCTTCCTGTGAAAAAAAGTAAGATTCAAAGATATTAAAAAGCCCAAAACTCGAAACAAGCAATGGGAGCCCTGCTGGCCTGTTGGGAAATAGAAGAAAACCCGGATAAACAAAATAGAGACAATGTGCAATTGTGGAAAAAACCACGTGTGCATTTAGAGGGACTATGTATAAAAACCTGTATTCTACTAGTGCATTTTTTTAATTCCCAACAAACTTCATTAGGCCTTTCTCATTTCATTCTCTCTCATCCCAACTACTCTTCTCTTCCTAAAAAAAAATATAGTAATGTGGTCCTCTCGTAAGTCATTCACATTCCTTTTGATTGTCTGCCACCCTTTCAATCCTCTCTACCCTTTCAATGGGAAAATACAAAAGAAACAGTACAAAGGGAACATGAATCTCATTCCCATTTGGTGGGGCATACCATAAAGACACATGAAGACAGAAAGAGAAAGAGAGACAGGAGGATAGAATAAAGCCTGAAGGAATAATCGTCCCTATTGATACCCGACTATCTACTCTTCATGTAGTTCATGTAGGATGATCTAATAACTGCTCTCCTCCTTTTTTTTTTACCCTAGTCTCCAACTTGACTGGGTATGGTCAGAGCTCATCACCCAAACCTGGAGAGATCCCTAATGCTGGTGAGGGTGTCAAGTCGGCCGCTTCGCTTGTCAAGGATGGCAACTACTTCACAGAGCTCACCACCAAAGATCTTGAATGGACTATTGCTGCTACTGCCTCCACAGAAACCCAAACTTTTTACTGTATCACCGATGAGGGTCACTTTGGTCACATTCAGCTGATTCACTCTAATTTGGGGTAATAAAAAATTATTCGTTACGAATATCCCCTTGAAGATTATGACAGCATGAACAACCACAAATGCCTTTAATTTGTTCGATTTAACATAGCAGTGCCAAAACTTATTCTCCCTATTTTCATTTCTTTTATTCTTTCTCTGATATAGTATTTGGGGCGCTCCAGCTTCCGTCCAGATGACGGCCCGTTTCCGTGGCAATGGCATCAACAAGTTCTTCTCGACCAATTTGACCAACTTTACACTTTCGGCTGACAGGCTCTCTGCTTCGACCAACCTGATGTCCATCACTATGTCACCCGACCGCAAAAAGTTTACTGTCCAGGTCACAGACCCTCCTGAGCTCATTGTCTCCCTCACTGTGGAGCGTACGACTAAAGGTTATAAGGTTGGTGAGGGCAAGAGTTTCTTTGGTGATGGTTACGTCTCACACAAGTTCTGGCCGGCTTGCAAGGTCACTGGAATGATGATTGTGAACGGCAATGCCCAAGATATGACAGGAGAATGTACATTTGTGCATGCGATTCAAGGAATGCGTCCTCATTTGGTGGCATCCAAGTGGAGTTATGTGGATTTCTCTGGCAAGGACGCAGTTAATGGTCACAAAGTCAAGCTGTCCTTGGTCCAGTTTACGACCCCTGAATATTATGGAAGTGCTACAGTGACGCAAGGATCGATTGTGCTGGATGGTCAGTTGGTCGGGGTCGCAGTTGAGAATAAGACCGACTTTGTGAAGACAGAGCATGATGAAGAGACTGGATACAACCCACCTACAGAGGTCAACTATGAGTGGCAAGGGAAAACGATTGAGGGCGGTAAGGCATTCAAGGCTGTGTTGAATGTCAAGCCCAAGGGTCTGTGCCAAAAGGTTGATTTATTGGCAGAAATCCCTTGGGCCCTCCGCAAAATTGTATCAACGTTTGTGGCCAAGCCCATCATTTACCAGTGGTACGACGAAGCCACCGCAGTGATCAATATTGGTGATGAAGAATATAGAATATCGGGCAATGTCTATCATGAGGCAACTTTTGTCATGTAACATTGTAACATTAATTAGCTATACCTTTTATATCATTCATTGTTGCCATGGTTTGGCAGTCACATATACTAAATATTTCCAATCTTGAAAATGACAGAGTTTGAATAAACAGCATTGTTAACAACTTTAATAACATACTGAACTTGCACACAGTTTCCATTGATCGAATTCATGACACCAGAAGCCATTCCAGAGAGCGCTAGTCGCCTTCCTCAAACGACTCAAAAGCTACTTGCAGAGTTGACTCGTCTCTCCGCACAGATTGCTCAGGCGCGTACCAGAAACGTGACGCCAGAACAGGATGCTAGAGTAGACATTGGTGAAGATGGCGAGGTAATTGATTTGTAAAAAGGAAGAAAAAAAAAAAATCAATATGGATATATACCAATCGACTTGCTAGATCAGTAATACTATCATGGGCGAACAATATTATTCAAGGAGACAGGAGGGCAATCTCTGAAGCATTCCAAAAAAAAATATATATATATATATACAGTTGAAGCTGATTAGAGAAGCAATCTTCTTTTTTTTTTTTTTTTTTTTTTTCCTTTATCTTATCATTCTTACTTTGTCATGAATCGGGGGGAAACAATAATAGCCAGTATCAAGGCTGGGTCCAGAGTTACAAAAAACGATCAACGCAGCTGTGCACGCAGGAGGTCGGCTGGTCATGTCTCTGAAGGTGCTCAACCGTGAAGTCCACCACCAGGAACGTAACCTTCGCAATGATCTCGCAGAACAAAAACTGAGTATCGGTAAAATCGATCTTGGATACCAGAATATTAACTATCAACGAAAATACCTCAAGAATGAAATTGCACGCTGTCATGATATGGAGTACGATCATACTTGTTGTTGATTTTGCTTTTTTTACATTCATTGTATTTCTTTAAAAAAAAAAAAAAAAAAAAAAAAAAAAAAAGTTGGTGTGATATAACGCACTCATCGTCTTTTTCCCTTTTCCCTTTTCCCTTTTCCTTTTTTGAACAGAACATTTTATCAGGATGTACCATTAGTATCACTAGAAGAATTCAGGAATACTGCACCAGAACATCTCATCACCAGCGCTACAGATGACCATCAACTCATGTTAAATCGCCTTCAATTCGAACTCGATGAACGGAAACGATATGATGCAGAGAAAAGACGTCTTTTGGCTGTCAAAGTTCAACTTAAAAAAGCTAATAAGGCTCGCGGCTTACAGATTAAGAAGGTGGAAGAAAAACTGAAAGAATATATTAAATCCAGTCAGTCATTGGAACCACTTTTCCAAGAACCGATCGTCCCTATCCTTACAAGGGACGAGATCTTGACAGCCACCACATCGTCTACACTTACGCCCTCTGGATCTGAACCAGCAAACAATCTCACAGTACCGGCATCAGCAACAGCAACAACGACAACGACAAGCACAACAACAACAGACTTGTCATCTAATGAAGAATCTATATTATCCTCTTCAGCCATGGAGATTGAACCTCCTCAATTAAAACCTCTATAAAGCAAATGTGCTGTTGCATATTACACCTCTTGAATGGCCTATATGATCCGCATACTGTATGCGATTGACAACTCGGAACTTGGCATTGAAGGCTATAATTTAGATCTGTCTTTTATAAATGAGATCTGTCCACTTTTTTTTTTTTTTTTTCATAATTTTTTAGTGTTTCCCATTTCACAGACTGCTATGTTTCATTCATTTAATAATGAATATGACGGGAGGGCGAGTAAGAGAGAATCTCGGAACACTCTGTATGTCGAGAGGTCCAAATGTGAAGATTCGCTCAATAGCTCAATAGTAACTAGAGATAACAATAGCAACGGCAATAGAAAAGAAATCAATATTTATTGGTCCAGGCATCGTTCTCGATTTGCAATTTATTTTGTATGCTTCCTATGCTTCCTATGTTTTCCCTTTCTTCCAAAAAAAAAAAAAAAAAAAAAAAAAAGGCGCAGCCTTTTATTTTTGAGTGTCGAGGAGCGCCACAATCCAGAATATCGTAGTAAAACGAATAACTTTGTTGATAATAAACCATCTTTTTCTTTTCCTTGTAAGCACTTCAGATATTAGCTTTATTGTCTCTTTCTAAACGCAAAAGCGAGATAAATGTCTAAAGTAAAAGATAAATAACAGAGGAGAGAGATGACGAAATAACATTTAAAAACTAGTTAGATAAAATGATAAAGTTAAAGAAAAAAAAGTTTACTTACTCGCTGCTTCCCATTCGTCTGCAGAAAGATGTCCATCCTCCGAGATAACGTTCATCCTGTACAATAGTTGATTAAAGTCTAGTTCCTGGGATGCCTCCTCATAGACTTGGTGAAACTTTTTATTATAAATCAATTCCAGTCCATATTCTTCTGCCAGGGATTGAAATGTTGGGAAATGAACGAGGTATTCTGGACAATCATCAATAGCATCCTCGAGATGGAACCAGTATTTGGCTCCAAACTTTTCAAAACTGTCTCGGCGTTCAAATCTGATTGAATAGATCGAGTTCCCGATCTGAAGGCCCTCATCGGATTCGGACTTGAGTTTTTTGCTTAAATAAATATATTTAACAAATAAAAAAAAAAAAAAAAAAAAAAAAAAAAAAAGGATAAAACTAGATATTAGTCAAGGGCTAAGAGATTCAAACATATTTTGGAGATACAAAATCTGCTCCTACACAATCCAATATGCATCCGGTATTGTTCCAATAAAAACGCCCCCAGGCTTGAGTTGCGATGTAACATTGTGAAGCATCATCCTAGCCTTGGCCTCGGTCTCGAATGAATAATGTAAACAGAATTGCATCGATACCATATCAAATACAATGTCTGGCGATACTACCTTTGAGATTGGCTCCTGTTTTCAGCAAAAAAAAAAAAAAAAAAAAAAAAGATGCTGTAGTGCGGATAGCCGAATTTTAAAAAAAGGAAAAAAAAAATATATATATATATAATGTTCCTGATTTAATTTCAGTAATGACATACAGAGTAGCAATCCATGGCATGGAAATGCGCCTCGAAAGGTGGGTTCCGCATAGTTCTGTATCGCTCTTGTGCTTGCTCGATCGACTTTGATGCAATATCTGCAACATCCAAAGTCGTATTTTTTTTTTTTAAGAAAAAAAAAAAAGAGAATAAAGAGGAATTGAAAACAGAAACAGTCAGTATCAACGCTTCGGCCTTCAATGCTCCTTGACCGCTTCCCCTATACGCGCTCTTACCACATCCAACAAAATACTGGATCTTGGCCTTTGACCACTTGAGCAGATCTCCTCCTTTACCGACGCCCACGTCCAAGACCTTATCTCTAGGCCGTGCATATCTTCCGATCAAGACTGATTTCAGCCAGTTATTGAAACTTTTAAGTCGAAATATCGTTGATTCCTTACGCTTTTCAACACCCACGTCTGGTCGAGCATTATAATGCTCTGCGACTTGTTTATGAACATTGGGCTCAGTGCTTTTGGTATCATGGCCAGGTGAGCGTGCGCGCTTATTACTCCCAGAGTCTGCTCTCGATGACTCTTCAGTTGAAGGAGAACGAGCACGTTTTGTGGGGTTAGACGTTTGCTCTTGCTCTCGTCCCTGTCGTGGCTGCTCCTGGTCCTTTGTTGATGCTGATTGAGCTTCCGAATCTTGCTTCAAGGATGAATGCGTTTCGACAGTTGGTTCATTTACTACAGTTTGTTCAGACATGGTCTTTGATGGTTTTTATGATTAAGAATAAAAAAAGAGAAAAGCATCATTCTTCAACTTGTTTCTAGAAAACAGTCACTACGAAACAATTGCATAGAAAAGCGCGTAAAAATCTCGTGCCTAAACTTGAAAACTAGAAAAGTTTAGAATGATCGGATTGAAGGTGGAGCCATTGATAATCAAGGTTGCTTCAATGGTCTAGGCGGTGGAAAGTTGACTGACATCTTCCTCCATCCATAAATCAAGGAATAAAAAAGTATTTTTATCTTTTTTATTTTTCTCAGACGTTTCTAAACCATATTATTGTTTTAGTAAGACCAAAAAAAAAAAAAAAAAACCCCTGGCTTAACCTCTAGCAAGCGAGCATTGCTCCAATGCCTTCCTCATAACCTTCTTTGAAACGATGTTTCTGGCATCCTCATATGAAAACTAGGTGTAGTGAAGCAGAAATTAGGGGAAATTAAGGAAATTAGGGATCCAGTCGATCATTGTAAACTATAAATTTTGTATCGTTTTTGCAAACAAACAAACAAAATAAACTTACCCAGCGACGCTCGCGCTTTTTCATCTCAGGCCAGCGTTCCTCTATCCTCTCAACCTCCATTTCAAAGAAGATGAAGATGTTCTCTGGAACCCCTGTACGTTTGTTGATTTTATGCTCAAATTCACCCAGATGGGCTACAATCCTACCAATGGCACCGGCTGTTGAACAAGTACCAATTATGTCATAAAAAAAAGCAAACCCAGTATTAGCCCAACTCTTGTCTTCAGTGAGGAAAGAGCGAAACAGGATTCGTTTTACATACCTTCTTCCCAAGTCTCACGCGCAGCAGCCTCTTCCTGTGTTTCGTCGTTCTCCCAGCCACCCTTTGGTAATACCCACTCGCCCTCATTCTTACTGCTGGCAACTAACAATACACGGCGTCCTTTTTTATCGACTGGAACACATCCTGCGACCTTAAAAGATAAAAAAGGAAAAAAAGAAAAAAAAGGGAAAACAAAAGACCTTTTGCGCTGAATATCCGGCTGATTACAATGCAACAATCGATTCTATTCGGCTGTAGATAATGATTTTTTTTTTTTTTTATTGATACAATAAACTTTTTTTTTTTTTTTTTACTTACAAGACGAGCTCCATTGTCGTACAATTGGTTTTGGCGACCTTGCCTAGCATGTGAACTCTGCATGGTGGTAACAGTGGTATAACTTGAAAGTTGCTGTTGCTGATTGAGACAGAATGGTTTGAGGTAAAACTGCTGGTTAGGAATGAGGTTGCTGCAGATGGGGAGTCTGATGGAGGAGAAGAGAAGTAAGAAGACAAGGAGCGACGCCAGGGGCATGAGAGACATTATATAGCCCGTTTCATTTGGTCGCGATACCTTATATTTTTTGAATACTTTCGAGTGTATTGGCAGCCAATTAGCTCGCTTGTTACGAGTATTGTTGCAAGTCCGTCACGTAGTGAGATGCCACCAGAACAATTCAATCATCGTTTTTAGATTAAAAATATAAGGTATCGTGACCAAATAAAATTGGCGATATTTTATTTTATTTTATTTTTATAGACAGAAGGATGGGAAACACACCAAATGAATATACACATTACACACACACACTAAATAGGCCGTAACAAATCCTTTCATCACTTTTCAAGCTTCGAGATAACACGTTAGCCAAAATACGAGTAATATCAAAGAAAAACACAATAAGGAACTCGAGGTCTATTGAGATCTAGCTTGTCCAACAAGGGGAAGCATATTATGACCTTGTTAGAAAAAGTTCATATACATCCGAACATGTTTATTTTTTTTTTTAGCCGATACCGGAATTTATTTTGCCTATCTTCAAGCGCTAAATTAGCTGAAGTGGATATGCATGGATGGTTTTGGCTGACATTGAGTCACACCATTGGCGAATATTTTGAGTGCCTGTAATCTTTTTTTTTTTAACCCATCTTGCAGACATGAAATGCTAAACTATTACTCTACTTTCAACTCATGTTCACCATTCAACCATTCCAGCAAACTCAGTCTAATTCACCATACAGCAGAGAACCATTGACCCAATGACAGACCAAAACAAGCCAATCCGGTCGTATCGCCTTGGAAATAAAACAATCGTTTCAAGTCAGTTCAAAAGCCAGCGTCCTATCAAGGTGAAGGGCTTCACAAGTCTTCGGTCCTACTGGGAATCGATAGCTGCCAAAGGCGGTGAGACCCCTCTTTCTACTCGACAAACTCAAGAGCATCCAAGGAGTCAAACAATCAGCTCCCCTTCGGCTTCAACTCCTTCAGTCCCTTCAACATCTTTAACTCCTTCAATATCCTTTTCTCCCTCCACATCTTTAAATTCTCCAAGGTCTCCAATCTCTTCGACTCCTTCAGCTCCTCTCGACGATGATGTCTTGATTGCTAACGAACAGGACTATGAAGCCTCTGAAACGACCCCTACTGGCGAGGATGAAGGTCACTCCAGCGACCAAGGCAAGGTTGTAAAGAAGCGAAAGCTTCGTGGGAAATATCAAAAATATACAACACAGCAGTTGAATAACATGATTGCTCATAGGCTTAATAATCACAAGTCCATTTCCGAAGCTGCAAGGTTGGAAGGAGTCTCCATTCGGACAGCCTCCACCATTTTCAGCAAATTCCTTCAGGATCCTGAGGGCCGTATTCCTACAAAGGCAACTCATAGGAAGCGAGGCCGTAAGCCAAAGCTGGATCCAGAACACATAAAGTTTATAGTCGAGTCTATCGAGAAGCAACCTCAGCTATCTGTGTGTGAAGTATGGGAGGCATTACACAACCATTTTGATGGCCTTGACATCTCCAAAACAACCATCCTGAAACACATGCACGAGCAGTACAGATTCACCTTCCAGTGGGTCAAAAGCCAAATCGAAAGCTCTCCAATTGACTCTGAAATCCTTGAAGAGAGGATGAATTGGGCTACGGAGTGGCAAGCACGCGCTGAGGAATTTAGATCCCATACAGTGTTTGTAGATGAAACATGGTTCAGTCACCAAAAAAATCGTGGATACGGTTGGTCTCGCAAAAGAGAGCCAGCGTCAGTCAAACCTACCAACAAAGGATTCATCATTACAGTCATGGGTGCCATTAGTGCTATGGGCGTCCTTGGCCTCTATGTCAAGATACCACAAGTATCCCAGGCACCGCCGGTTTCTAACGCACCCGCTCCTGTTGATGGAGATATAGTAAACTTGAAGAACTTTAAGCAATTTCTTGCTGAGCTGATGGACAAGATGGATAGCATGGATATGCAAGGCTATAATATTGTTCTTGACCCCGAACATGTCCACAAAATTAACGAAATTAAGGACATGGCCACTGACCGTGGCTACAAGCTCGTTTACTTACCACGCTGTTCATCATTCTTAAACCCGATCGAGAGATTCTGGTCCAAGCTAGAGACATGCTATGATCGAAGCGTAGCTGGTGAAGAGAGTGTAGTATCTCGAGTGGACATGGCTTCACGTCACGTTACTGTGGAAGACCTAGGTGCCTGGGTTGATCATTCAATATGCTTGTTCCCTAAATGTATAAACAGGGAGCTGCACCCGCAATGCACCTGCCTGAAATAAAGCAACCAATTTTGAATGAACGGGCTTGCTGTTATTAAAAAAAAAACTGATACAAGCAAAATTAACTTTGCACAATTCTGTCTGGTTTTTTTAACACTCTTGAATCTCTTATTTTCATCCTTTGTTTATTAAGCCTTCCTTTTGTGAAGGTAGAGATGATTGTGTCTAATAAAGAGAATATATGACACGTTGTATCCGTTCTATTAAATCTACGGTCTGCACAAATTAAAATCTTACCATTTTATTAAAGTATCTTGAAGGTTAAAAAAACAAAGAACATCCACTTGACGTGATACTTCAGGATATTAAATAGAACAGTCTTTCCCCCCCTTATAGACCAAACTGTCTCCAGTGAAGATATCAATGAATGGTAGGCGGCAAAATATAACTTGACGTGCCTTTTTTGACATTCGTTTGTTATATCCTTCCTTTCCTCATGGAAATATCTAATGATCTTTGTCTCAGTGGAGTCCTCACTAAAAAGTCTTAAACAAATAAATTTAATTGCCCACCTGTGTCCGCTAAGATGGACACAGGTAGGCCCGTCACCAGAAGTGTCTGCAATAGCAAGCTACGTTTGCTTTCCAGCACGTGCATGTGCACATGAACTTCGTCCTCAGGCTGGTGACGAGCCTAGAACCTATCTAGGATAGGACACAGGCGGACACAGCGGACACAGCGGACACAGCGGACACCAAGCCACGATTTTAATATTTGGCATCACAAATCTTTTTTCACAAAATGGATTGTGAGGCCAAATAGGACAGAATCTTTATTTAAGAGTGACAGGGAAAAACTGCTATAATTCTACGAGAATGTTAGTAATAGTGCTAATGGCTGAATATGATAGCATTTATATTGATAAAGTATTTATTTTGATGAAGTATTCAAATTCTTTCTGCTATTTTAGAACAAAGGGCCCGAACGTGTTGGTAACCGAATTAATAGTGATCACTCAAAAATGCTTTGATGCCGCTTTGATGGTGATTCGTCTTGTAAATAATATTGATGGTAATGCTTTTTTTGGATGATAGATACTTATGCTAAACACCTTAGGAGATCACAAATTTCACGACAATGGATTGTTTGTACACTGAACTGCAAAAGTAAAGTTAGCGATACTGAGGCTACAGTATAAAGCCAATAATTTATTGCTGAGGAAGCCTAACTAAAACTACGGAGATGGCTGCTTATATTATGTAGTTCCTTTGCAAGGAACAATCAAGAAACACAATCGAAAAGCATGGTGGTGAACCTTTTTTTGTTGGATGTCAGCAAGCTCAACAGGAGTTCCTGTGCTTCTCATCAACACAGAATTTTTACAGATAAAACAAGAAATAGAGGCCTAATAACGCTAGGTAAGTTGCTAAGCAAATCATGAGGGTGTTCCTTAGCAGCTAGGCTGCCACTTAGAAAAATCCAAAAAAAAAAAATAGTGATGAAGTAAAATGTATCGCCCAATGTGGGGGTCGAACCCACAACCTTGAGATTAAGAGTCTCACGCTCTACCGATTGAGCTAACCGGGCTTATCAAGTTCTTTCGATGAAATTTCTGAATTTCTGGATTATTATTAAACTTTAATTAAATTATCCACGTGACCGGGAACATTGGGCCTATTAAGGGTATCAAAAAAAAAAAAAAAAAAAAAAAACTGAGTATCAACCTTGACGAGCTGAGGGTCCTTGTTATCAAAAAAAAAAAAAGAAAATCTACGCGCTCTGTTAGCCACATTTATTAGAACCATACCATCAGATGGCAAGCACGGTATCTCCTTCTGTCGCAACGATTAAGGGAACGGTATCCTCAAGACTAATCAAAAATAACTCAGCAACGTTGACGACCAGGAAGACGAGGATAGGAAAAAAAATAAACTAAAAGGATGGTTGCTTTCGTGAGTCATTCCATACGCTCTTTTAGCCCAATGACACTAAGATTCTTTGCTTGGAGTACGCTTTTCGTTTACTAGAATGCTTTACACCAGCTGGGGCAGCTAATTTCATTTAAGCTTCTTATTTTGCTATTAAAAATAATTCAACAATGCTTGGGACTTTTTTGAATTTAATAAAAACGACCCAGATGATGGTTGCCTTATTTTTATGACAAAATAGAGTGGTTATTTGCATGCATGCATTGGACAATCAGCGGCTCAAATAGCAAAAAATGGGCCCGCAAATGACCCTCCTCCATAATCAAGTAGTTTTGCTACAGTCCACAGCAAAAATAAAAGAGAAAGGATCTCCACATGAGGTGAATAAGTCTGATGTAAAAGGGGACATAATACTTTTCAATGACAATCCCAAATAGCCCGATACAAACACATTCCTTGAGCAGCTAAAAGAGTATTTTGTACTAGGCTTTGGCAAAGGTTGCATCCGTTAGCTTTTATAGGAGGCTCGCAACATTAGTGAAGAGCTTCTGAAGGAAAGGTTCAATAGGCTAGTCATCTTTGCCTCTATCGCCGACTTTACAAAGCTCTGTATCAGCTTCATGGGATTTTTCGAGATATTTCTCTTGCTTGTCAGAATCAAAGCCAGATATGGAACCAATGCTATAGTCTTTTATGGAACCAAAGCGATTTGGCGATTTAGTAGAGAGCCATTCATACCAAACCAAGCCAGACAGGAGCGCTCAAAGGGGGGCAAGCACAGCTTAAGCTCTATACATCGTTTCCCAAGACGATGCACTAGACATTGGAGACAGCACAGCTCTATCCTTTTACATGTTAGTCACCATGCTTTATTTTTATTATTATTTAGTATAATTTAATGTAAAGTAAAATAATAATAAAATAAAAATAAATACTCGGTCCAAAAGTAAAGAAAAAAATTGCTGATTATTTGTATTCATACCCTGTCTCCAAGTTATCGCGTAGGTCGATACCAAATTCGTGAGGTATGTCCAGTATGAACGGGTTAAAGGCGTTCTCGGACCCTAAACCACATTCTTCAAAGAAACGCGTCTCTTGAGTCCCTACCTCGCCATGACTATAATCTCTATTGCCTTCAAGGACATTATTGCAACATGAATGGTGATGGATATGATGGTACCGATATTGAGTTTCTAGTCCCTGTTCCTGTCCTTGCCCCTGTTCCTGCGCCTGTTCCTGCACCTGTCCTGGTTGGGGCTGATACTGCTGGTCATACACTGGCTCATACTTGCCGTACCAGGGTGTTTCGGAGCAATGAACCATGTCCTCCTTTACTTCATTTTTATAATCGTACTCTTCAACAAAGCTATCTCGAGGCTGTACCAAAAGCCGTAGCGGTGGAGGAGGAGCCATTGTGAGGTAGTCAATGTCTTTTTGTGTCAGCTCTTGTGGGGGTCCACCATCTTCTTCGTCTGGATGAATGACGATTGTAGGGACGATAAATTTCTTTTTTTTAGAAAACTTCTTGCTAAGACGGCTATGCGAAAAGGATGATGCTAGCGAGATTGGGGAATCAGTTCCTCTTTGAGACGACGTCGATGATGGCGAGGTTCGGTTCCGCCAGTACTGGAGCGGCGATGAGACAGTGCTGGATATAGGTCTAGAGGCTGGAGTGGATATGGCTGCGGCTAACGAGGCCGATGTGCTTGTCAAAATGGATGAAAGAAAAGGCAATGCTGATGTAGTGGGAGGTGCTGGCACTGAATGTGGCCGCCATGTCTGTCCTTGTGATAATGATAATGGCTGCATCATGGGTGTTTTTGGTGATGGTGATGGTGATGGTGATGGTGATGGTGATGGTGATGGTGAAGTGAATGATAACGGTAATGCCATTGTTGTGAAAGAGGGAGTCGCGAGCGAAGATTCATCCTCTGATGTATATGTGTCCGCTAAATCGTCTGAAAGAGATGTATGAGGAACTAGGTAGGCATGGCGCTGGGATATTGCGTCAAGGCCGTGTTTGAAGTACAAAGATCCTGAAGATAATGAGGAGAGTGATGGCGAGGAATCTGACATATTGGGCTGCCCCTGCGATGGGTATCCTCTAAGAGTCACTGTCATCTTATGGTCTATTACCTCCTCTAAGCTTGTTCCTGGAGCCGATTCCACTATAATTCGATTAATTTCCAATTCTTCACTGTCAGTGCTGGACGTATTCGAGAGCTCAGATGAAGATGAGTCAGATGAGAGGGCTAGTGACGCTTTCGTACCTATCTCTCTTATTCTTGCGAAACTGGGGGGGCCCTTTACAGAACAATACTGTGGCCCTGTGTTGTCTTCTACTGATAATCCTAGATTCTCTATACGTTGGACAAAGTCCGATGTGGGTTTCCTCTTTGATGGGGCGAGAACACGCTCCCGAGGCTGTTTAAAGATCATCTCAGGAAGTGGCTCTCCAGATGATGCAAAATCGAACACGTAATTATCTTTGTCACTCCCACTGCTGCTACCACTGTCACTGCCAGTACCATGAAAGGCCGAGTTTCCTTTTCTCTTACTGGTGTCGGCATAGCAGTAATAGCTGAAATAAGGATTCGTTGACGCTTTGCTCGACAAGTGACTTGGGTTTGCGATATCGGAGGGGAATTGCTCTGCAGGCGACTGCTTAGGCTTTCCAGTCTGTGAAGGGATTATATATTGGCTGGGCTTCTCTTCGCCTCTGGAGGAGATAACAACCTGAGAAATCCTTTGACCTTTGGAAATGTAAGCTGCGCTACTATCCGTATTGGCTCTCCTTTCAACTTCAGACCGTATTCTCTCTGACATCTCAGGCCATTCAGCGTCGTAGGAATACCGGTGCATAGCAGGTTCCCTTCCTTCCTTATATTTTATTGGCGGCCCTCCATGGCTTGCAATACTGTATCCAGGCTCTGAGATTAAATTGGACGCATTAGTTAAATTGCAGAGTAACCTCCCTTCCGGATCGACGAGAAGTCCTGTCCCCACACCAGAAGCTCCGCCGACGGGAGATATGATGGACTGACGAAAACTGAAGAGATGCTGATTCATCTTAGAGTTATTGCTGGCACTGCATCGACTAGGAGTAGATTCAGTGGAACACGATTGCTTGAGACCATGGGCCTGGGGCTCCATGGGTGACTCGGGCGTGGTGATTAGATGAAATGACAGCAAGCAGACCAATGAAGCACACCAGCCAACCCATTGAAGTCCATAGAGGAGAGGGGCCAGAATCTTTATGGTACTGGATGAACTATTTGCAACTCGCTGGCCAACTACGCCAGCAGTGTTCACGAGCGAAGCGGGCAATGCGATAACACCACAGATGGTCAGGATGTGCGTTAAAGCCAGTATTTGCCAAAGCCCCACCAGGATTGCGTACTTTTTTTTTGTTCAATACCAAAAGGTTAATAATGATAATGATGATGATGATAATAATAATAAAAAATAAACTTGAATACGACAAATGAGAGGGTATCATGGGCTTATATATCCGGTCACTTACGCAGTAAAGATAACCAATGCGCCATTTATGCGCTGCAACAATGCCAGCCACAACGAGAAAGAAGCCTACACCTGCTATGATTGATCCAATCCATGCACCCGAATCAGCCAAGATCGATGTCAACACAAGTAAAAGTGCCTGATTGATAGACGATTAAATAGGTGTATAAAAAGGGTATTGGTTATGTCTTTGTCAATGAAGACGAGAAAAAAAAGAAGAAAGATGGATAACTCACGGCCTGGATCCAGAGTGCGCCTTTCAAGATCTTGGTGAGATTATTTCCCATTGCGCGTAAATGGGTATCCGATGCACTCCTGGGGTTCCACAGGAGGGAGAAAAAAGGCGGAGGTAGTGATCCTATATAACAGGTGTGTAAGGGTAATGAAGGTGGTGTGATTGAATGTGATTGTAGGACAGAGTACTGCAAAGCCGTGTGGATTGCTCGGGTATACGTGATAATGGTGATATAGATGTAAGAGTATGTGATCCTTTTTTTTTTTTACTTTTTTTTAGTAAAAATGGGAAAGGAGTGATCTAAAACAAGCTGTGGCTCATGGAGCTGTGAAATGTTCAGGAAGTGGGATGCTGATCCAGGATGTACGAAGAGGCACAGAAAAGAGGATAAAAGGAAGGCTTGGCTATTCACAAAGCAGGCTTCTTGTATGATGAATGCCCCACTGCTACGTGTAAAAGAGATCAGGATATAAATTGAGCCCATCTTTGTGCGTGCACGCAGAAAAAAGAAAGAGGAAAGAAAGAAGAAAGAAAGAAATGAAAAGAGGCAATAAAGAGAAGAACAAGGAAGCGAAGATATATCGTTGCAGGCGAACGGGGTTGCAAGGAGGGTGTTTAGAATTGACGGGACACCACATAATAGAAAATCTTAAGGACGCTTCAAGCTATGAAATCATGTGCTTACACAGACTGTCACTAATATTTATTTTGTTATCATAGCTGAATCGAGCACAAACAGCAACAAGTCCACTAAAAAAAATCCAAAAATCCAGAATGCAGGGACCCCATACAGAGAAACTTTCATTTAACATCTAGTTTGTATTCGCTGCTTTCACTGTCGAAAGATAAATAAAAACCACAGAAAACATAATATATACTGTCTCTGCTAGTGTTAATTATCATTCCGTTTCCACCTTCCTGCCCACCCTTTATTTTGAGCGCAAACAATTGATTTTTTTTTTTGTACTCCTGAGTATTTTACATTGGTCTTTTTTTTTATTTTATTAAGGGACATCTCCGTGTCTTTTTTTTTTTTTTTTTTTTTTTTTTCTTCGCCTTATTTAGCTTGACTTGTGTTGCCTAAAAAACCTCTGTAACTCTTAATTTTCGCGTAAGGAAGGGAATATTCTGCCTCCTAGGCAATTCTATGATGTAAAGTGCATCGTGGCGTTTCCCTTCATAAACATAAATGAAAAGGAAAATACAATAGTATTATACGACTAAAGAACGATGGGTAATGGACACTGGACAATGGACGTTCTGATAGGGGCACTGATAGCTGTTTATCAAATCTTCGTCCATTGGCCGAACACAGGGTTGGACACAAAGTTTAGCCTTAACAAAGAAGCATGGACGTCTCCAACTTTAGTAAGAACAGTGCCAAGCTCTCATGCTCTCAACGCCAAATAAGATCATTTCCACCATATCCCTGGACGCGTGAGGGTCAAGAAAAAAGAAGCTTAGATGATGGCGAGGCGTCGTGAGCTTGTTGATTTGGCGAAATCAAGTGGCTGTGTCCCTCCTTGTTCGTATTTTCGCATGGTGTTCTGGAGTAAAGTGATCTGACCGTAAGGTGCAAAATGCAGGTTTGGTGTTCTTAACATGACCTCATGGGCCAGCAATCTTCCCAGGCAACGATAGGACGGTAAATTAACACTGGACATGTTCCAAAGCTTTTTTTTATTGCAAACAGCCACAGCAGTGGAGACAAAGAGTGTCCGAGTCTTTACTGGCTTACTGTTTTAATGTTCTGTTGCAGGGTTTTTTTTTTATTCATTTCCTTCCATCCTTTGATTCTTTTTGCTCATTCATTTTCCCTTCCAAATCCTCAATTGCATTCCTATTCATTTTTATTAAACCCGATTTTACCTAAATCATGGGGCTTCAGATCTACGACATTGTGTCGTTTGTCTTCTCCATCCTCCTCGCTATCTTCTTCCGGGAGATTCGACCAAGCGGTGTTCATCGGGTCCCAAAGAAGGGTCCTGTGATTTTCGTTGCTGCACCTCATGCCAACCAGGTAAGCATACAGATACACATCACATAGTAGTTACTGCATTGTCATGTCACTGGTGAATGACAATGACCAACACTTTTGACATAATTCACGACAAAGATAAGACTGAAGGAAAAAAAAGTAATGCTTACAAGACTCGTGTACGAATTTTTTTGTTTATTTTATTTTATTTTATATTTTTTATTGCAGTTTGTCGATCCACTCGTGTTAATGAAGGAATGTGGTCGACGTGTCTCGTTTCTTGCAGCCAAAAAGTCAATGGATCGTCCGTGGATCGGTGCTTTCGCCCGTTCGATGAATGCAAGTAAGTTGTCAGTTATGCGACTGTATAAATACTTTTTCAGTTTCAGACTACATCTCTATTTTTTATTTTTATTATTTTTTTTTTCAAATCCAGCTCAGATCTATCTTGTTTCATTACTGATGTTGTGCGCTTTAACCATCCTTTATTTGACTGGGCAGATCAATAACAAGATATTCTTTCTATACAATTTCTATAGTTCCTGTGGAGCGCCCTCAGGATGTAGCTAAAGCTGGTTCAGGGACCATCAAATTGCAAGATCGGTATGGTGATCCACTTCGTATTACAGGTGTCGGCACCAAATTTACCAAAGAGCTCTTGGTCGGAGATACAATCCAACTTCCAAAGGACGTTGGATCTTCTGCCGTTGCGGAAATCATCTCTGATACCGAGTTAGTCCTTAAAAAAGAAATTAAGGAACTTAAAGCACTGGAGCTACTGACTAGTGAGGATGGATCCAAGTACAAATGCCTTCCCCACATGGATCAGACCAAAGTCTACAAGACAGTTTTTGATAAATTAAATGCAGGACATTGCGTTGGCATCTTTCCTGAAGGAGGTTCACATGATCGTGCCGAGATGCTGCCATTGAAAGGTTTGATTATATCTTTTATTTTATTTTATTTTATTTAATTATCTTGCATACTGACGAACTATAGAGTTACTAATCTTTGCTCAATTAACTCACATCAACAGCTGGAGTGACCATTATGGCATTGGGTGCCTTGGATGCTAACCCGTCCCTTGACCTCAAAATCATCTGCTGTGGCCTTAACTATTTTCATCCGCACCGTTTCCGATCTCGTGCAGTTGTTGAGTTTGGCGAGCCCATCACAGTCCCACCAGAGTTGGTGGAGATGTACAGGAAGGGTGGCCCTGATAAGCGCAAAGCCTGTGGAAAGTTGCTTGACACAGTCTATGAAGGCCTCCGTGAGGTCACTTTGAATGCACCGGATTACGAGACACTGATGGTAAGGTCAGGTATCTTTTGTTTATTTCATTTTCTATTTCTATTTCTATTTCTATTTCTATTTCTATTTCTATTTCTATTTCTAAAAAATGGCTTCGTTGTGCACTATAGGTTGTCCAAGCAGCTCGTCGTTTGTATAAACCCCCCCATCAAAAGCTTCAGCTTTCACAAATCGTGGAATTGAATCGTCGATTTGTAGCCGGATTCCTGCATTTCAAGGACAATCCAAAGGTGCTTGAAGTTAGAAACAAAGTTGTCCACTACAATACGCAGCTGCGCTATCATGGGTTGCGGGATCACCAGGTCGGCAAACATAGAACAAGGAGAGAAGCCTTTATGCTTTTGCTTTCAAGGGTTATTCAGATGGTCTTTTTGAGCTGCCTTGCGCTTCCGGGGTAGGTTCTTGATTTCCCAAAGCCAAAACCAAATTAACATTGAGCCATTGATAGAGTTAAACCTCCTCAAATGACGCGAAAACGCAAACATATATCCTAATCACAGACTTGGATTCAAATAGGGCTTTAATGAATCTTCCAATAGCTATCGTTGCTCGTGTCATCAGTGAAAAGAAAGCGAGAGGTCTGTGCATAGAATCGCACTCACTCTTTTGGATGGACTCTTACCTCAATATGTCAGACTGACAAACTTTATTCGTATTGTATATTTCATAAATCTTAATAACAGAGGCGCTGGCTGCATCGACTGTCAAGATCGCCGGAAGGGATGTTTTAGCTACATGGAAACTGCTCGTCGCACTTGGACTGGCACCGGTCCTATATTTTTTGTATGCAGTCATCATTTTAATCTACTCTGGTCGATTCGAGCTCCCACTCAAGACACGCTTTTTGATCAGCTGGGCTGCCTGGGCGTTTATTCCCTTCGTGACCTATGCTAGTATTCGATTTGGTGAGCAGGGCCTTGATATTTTCCAATCGATCCGCCCATTGTTCCTCTATGTTTTAGGCGAGGAGGATGTAGTGAATGATCTTCGTAAGGCTCGTGCAGAACTGCAAAAAACCATCAACGAGTTAATCAACGAGCTTGCGCCTGAGATTTTCCCTGATTTCGACTCGTTCCGTATCCTGGACCCCAAAACAGCAGAGCAGTCAGACCAGCCAAGTCAGCCAAGTCAGCCAAGTCAGCCCGCTTCAAGCGCTGGTCTTACTCAAACTATCCTTGACACTGCAGTACAGCCAATTTCGAAATGGTTGGGCAGTGATGGTCGATTTGAATGGGAGCGTACGGAGGATTCAGATGCGGATGATGTTTTCTTCTTCCTTAAACCTGGAGGAGGCATCCGTGGACGATCCAGAGTCTCGTCCTGGAGAGGAGAAGGGGCACATACACCCTCTGATAAAAATGAGTCAACTAGATCGCGATCTACAAGCCGTAGCAGGACTAGCAGCTTTACATCAGGGCAACTAGGTGAAGGCTTCAAATTGGAGGCTATGACGGGTCTTCCTAGAGACAAGCCTTTCGCCGAAGTCTCACGCCGACTCGGTGTCGAGCGAAAGCAATGATGTGGGCATTGAAGGCGTGATAACGCAGAAGTAAAGGAATATTGTGGGCTTCGTCTTATTGTCAATAGTAAGATCATCGCCTTTCATCATACCAGAATCTTCAATAGTCAACTACAAATGAAGTTATCCAGATTTCACTACAAAACTACGATCATTCTTAAAACATTGGCTTTCTGAATTGATATTTTTTTGTGTTGGATGTTATGGTGCCTTTGTCAAACATAAAGAAAAGAGAACAATCAGAGAGGATGTTTAGTAGCTGAGACTTGTTCAGAAAGCAGGTAAGATATAATGCTTCATACTGTCGTCTGTCCTTTCAGAAAAGGAAAGGAGCATCTGTTTGAAAAGATAGCGTGGAATGAAAAGGTGAAAATGAGTAAACTACAAAGAAGCAAGAAATCGGTATAGTCAGTCCAAGTTAGATGACTTGACATTATGGCTCAGAGTCGAAGTCATGAGCTAAAAAACAGATCCTTCATCAGAAGTAACAAGTGAGCATGTGGATATGACTCATTCCTTTTTGGTCGAAATCGCGTGAGAGCAATGTTTATCAGATTTGCAGCACCTCTCTAGTTACCAACTATGGTTCTATTGAACTTTGGTGAGTGAGAAAAAAGATAAAATGATGGTGCTTTGATCTCCAGCCACACAGCAGCTCTTTGTTTTTTTTTTTTTTTTTTTTTTTTTTTTTCTCGCATGATACTTTCTCGAGTGGTGTTCGCAACCTCATTCAGTCCTTCGTTTGCTACTGCAATCATTCGACCGCTTTCCAGAACCAGATTTGCAGTGACCAATTTCACATCCATGTCTCAAAGTGATGCCGCTTCTACTGCAGCAGCTTCTGCTGTATCAGATACTATAGATACTTCCCTCACTACTAATTTGGGCGCCAAAGAATTTATACAAATGGTGACAGGAGAGTCTGGGGAGCTTTCCGAAAATGAGCAAGCAATAGCCGAAGTCGGCTCAAAGCCATCCACAGAGATAGAGACAGCGACAAATGAAGGAATTAGTGAAAGCAAAAAGAGAAAGGGACAGATCCAAGCGGAAGATACGTCCCAATACTTACCTCCAAAGCGTAACAAAATGGGTGGTAATAATCAGGGGGCAGGAAATCATAAAGGCGGGAAAAAAGGATCTTGGGGAGCCGGTTCCCGCAATGCTGAGGATGCTGCCAAAGCTGCCGCTGCTGCGAGTGATGATGATCAAGGAGCGGGAGAAGAAGGGGAGAAAGAAGCGCGTCTTCCAAAGCGTAAAGTTGCTTTATTGATAGGCTACTCCGGAACTGGATACCAGGGCTTGCAAGCGTAAGTGGATACAATGCAATGTACGTCTGACGACAATGAAGGATAATCAATTAGGATAAACTAATGATTTTTTTTTTCTCACATTGATAACTGAATCAGTAACCATAACGTCAAGACAATTGAAGGAGATCTTTTCAAAGCCTTAGTCCAGGCTGGAGCTATATCTAAAGATAATGCTGACGACATCAAAAAGGTTTGTACATTTAGCCCCTCAATGTATCATGTATAAAACCAGTCAAGGTATAACTAATAATGTTTATACCTTTTATTTTTCTATCAACAGGTCAGCTTAATGAGATCCGCCAGAACAGATAAAGGTGTACATGCGGCAGGGAATGTGGTCTCATTAAAGATGATTTTGGATGTTCCGGATGTTCCGGATATAGTCAGCAAGGTCAACTCGCTTTTGCCTGCGCAGATCCGATTGTTTGGATATATTCGCACAATCAACTCATTTAATCCCAAAGTCCTCTGCGACTCACGTGTATATGAGTATTTGCTGCCAACCTATGTCTTTTTGCCACGGCCACCACTTCCAGCCAAATCTGCAGCAGAGTCAGAAATACCCTCTACCACTGAACCAGCAAAGTCATCTATACGAACGGACGCACCAGAGGGCAGTTTAGCATGGGATCAGAACGTACATATTTCCACTCCAGAAGAGATGGCGGTGAAGCGGAGCTATCGCATTGATCCAGAAACATGGGCTAAAGTGCGAGATGGATTTGCGGAGTATGTCGGCACAAAGAACTTCCACAACTATACAATCGGAAAAGATTTCAAAGACCATTCCTGCAAACGCTACATTATGAAGTTTGATGTAAGATCTAAATACCTCTAGTACCTATCGATCAAAATTCAAGACTTTACCTTGTCTAATTTTTTTTTTTTTTTTTTTTTTTTTTTTTTTCTTTTGGATGGTCAGGTGAGTGAACCAAAGATGATCCAAGGCACGGAATGGCTTAGTTTGAAAGTTCACGGCCAATCATTCATGCTACACCAGATTCGCAAGATGGTCGGATTGATTGTGATGATTATCCGGACAGACACGCCTCTGAAGCTCATCAGCGAGACTTTTAAATCTAACAAAATCAACATCCCGAAAGCACCCAGTCTTGGACTGTTACTAGAGCGAGTAAGATTGATATGTCTCAGCCAAGGTTCTTTGCTCAGCCGTTCTATTTCAATGAGCAAATTACTAATCACTAACCCATTTTTTCCCTCTTTATTTTGCGTGCATGTCTTTACGCTTCTCCAGCCACTGTTCGATACATACAATCGCAAGTTTCAAGGCAAGCATCAGCCAATAGTATTTGACCCGTTTAAGGAAGAAATGGAGGCGTTTAAGGAAAAGTATATTTACGAGGGTATTATAAAGGAGGAGCTTGAGTTCAATCGGTTTGACGAGTATCTTCAAATTATGGACGGACACGCTGATCGGTACAATTTTGCTTATCTGAATAAGGAAGGCATCATCCCTGAGGAAGCTATTATCAAAAGAGGCGATACATTTGAAGATATTGAGTGATCGGATACAGGTCTAGACGAGTCTTCTTTAATGTAAAAAGATCAATCACGCTATATATAAAAAATAAAAATAAAAAAGATGTAAAGATGTATTTCAACCCTCGCTTTTCTTTCTTTCTTTTTTTTTCCCTTTCTCTTTCCTTTTCTCTTTCTCTCTTTCTCTCGGTCAATCTTTCTTAGCGCACAGTCCAGAAGGTACTTGTTTTCTGATTTGTGTTTGAGTTAAATAAACAAACACGCGATATGCGACGCGTTGTGTACAACTTTACAATACACCAAAAACTTTAGTGTCTCTACCTTCTTTGATCGATATAGGCCTTTTTTCAAACCAACAATTATAAAACGGTCGTCTGATGTTCTTTTTTTTTTTTTTTTTATGATTTCCTGTAAAGGACCCAACGAACAGCTATAAGTATGATTGTACAAGATCATTCGATTGTGAACATAATGCACTAATCCAAACTGCTGCTTAGCTTACAATAAACACCATTGATGTATAAATGCAAACTAGTTCGTATTTTATGCGGTACATGTGCTATCTGTACTCAAATGTTCTTTAATAATTTTTTTTTTTTTTTTTTTTTTTTTTGATGGTTTTTTGGGATATTTGAAGAGCCCTTGTACAATGCATTTTGGATAAGAACAAGAGCCAGATACAGAGTTTATGTATACATGCTCCTTTGAATAAAATATAGAGTATTTGTAGAGCGGAGAAAGAAAGTAACCGGGTACAATCATTTCGTTTTTCTTTTTTCTTTTTCTTTTTTTTTTTTTTCACACGAAACACCGAGTACATGTACAGCAAATATTGATCTGTCATCTTTTCCCCAATACTGTTATCTTTTCTTATGAGAAGCATGACAACTTTTTGTTGTTGAAAGGATTAGTCATTGTAGCGAAAAGAAAACCATCGGTGGTCTAGAGATAGATATTTATACATTAAATTGTATAATGGGGCAAATGGTAAAGGATCGTGTGGAAGAGCAATCCTCTTACAAGCACCTGACATGCTAATAAAAAAAAAAATTGAATCTTGTTTCTGTTTCAGAGTCGGGGACAGGACACAGGACAGGGGCCATTGGATTCCTTCCACCCCCTTAGTTGTTTTGACATGTCTTGCTTCATAAGCATAGCTCAGCAACTTTACAAAAAAGAGAATCGCGTCAACAGTATTAAATAAACACAGGAATGCCTCCATTTGCGCACATACGCTATCAGCCCCCCTCCCGAAAGACTCTTGGGAATTGATAGCATTATACTCTTCAAAGTTAATGCAATTCCTATTTTCATTCATACTTTCATAACCCATTCTTAATGTTAAAGGATAGCTAGCATACATGTAGTTTATGGTATTCAGCCAATTGTTGAATGGTTGATTGCTTCTTGTCGCTTTATTGTATTTACACATGATTGCTGTGCGAGAGAGCTGGAGAAGGGGAAGAAGAAGAGGAGAAGTGATAGATTGGACTGGGTTGTCTTGCTAGATCACATCTACGATTGCACACATCACTTTTTTACACCATCTTGTCTACAATACAAAGAACAAGATCACAACAACAAACAATCAAAGCTAAAACCCTGTTAATTTCCCACTTGGCCTCCCTCTTCTAGTATCTACAAACTGCCCTTTCGAACTTTTTTAGTCTTCTTCTTTCTCCTAGTACCCTTCATCCAATTTTTTTTTTTTTTTTTTTTTCTTCTTCATTCACCGTCACCCATCCCCACCTTCATCCACTCACCCACTCTCTCACTCATATATACACATACTTCTTTCTTCCCTTCCATCTTCCTCTACCTTCTTCATACTTTCTTCCTTCCTTCCTTCCAGGTACACCGCCTGGCTTCTCTTCTGTGGTAAGATTTCACCTACACTCATATACAAAATCACCACACATTAAACCACAACAACCACAATTAGACTAACCTCAAAAAAAAAAAAAAGAAAAAAAAAAAAAAAAAGAATGTTCTTCCAATCAGAAGCATGGAACTAAATGTCCGACCTTGATTTCCTCTCAACACGGGCCAAGGGAGATTATTTCTCTAAAGCCTTTTGCTAATTGCTTCTTTGTGCGTGTTTTTGCTGTTGTTGTTGTTGTTGTTGTTGTTGTTGTGGATGGTGAAAAACAAAGCAACAAGCACAGAGCCCCTTTAGTTCTTTTGCTTTGAGATGTAACAAATCCACTTCTACATCGAATATCACGCCAAGGAAATAAAAGTGTGCGTGAGAATGATTGTTGTGGTCGTATCTATACCATGTGCCCAAAATTGGTTCAGGTCTGCCTTTTTTTTTTTTTTTTTTTTTCTTGAATGGATGGAAACAAAATGACCGACTGGGCTGGTCTACTTCTCAATCCTTCATTCCCTTCTCTCTTACTGAACATACTTTTTTAATACAGAGTTATTAATATTACTTTCCTTCCGGTTGTCCCTTTCACGAACAACTTCTTCTTCTTCATCCTCTCTGACTCATTCACAATTCTCTAACATTGTTATTTTTTTCCATTGTTGCTCCATTTTCTTTCTTTCTTTCTTTTTTTTTCTTCTCATCTCTTCATAGTGTGAATGGCACGACGTCCCGTCTCAGAGTCCTTCACCATGCTGTCAGAACAGGGGAATCAGTCATTTGATCCTACGGTCTCATTCCGTCAGTCCGACTATAGTCCCACTATGCTTCAACAACAGCAGCAGCAACAGCAGCAGCAGCAACGGCAACAGCAACAGCAACAACAGCAACATTTTGCATCTGGACATCAGCAACAGCATCAGAAACAGCAACAATTTCATCGGCCGGCTCGACCGGCTTCTGAAATCTTGCCTCAGAATCATCAGCATCCTTTTTTAAGTAATAACTTCCAATCTCCAGAAGGTAAGCAAGACAAAAATCTGGAACCCACAACAGAGAAAATACAAGCTGCGATAGCGAACCAGCGGATCATCGAATTCATAGTCCTAGTTTGGATAGCTGATTTACCAATCCAAAAACGATCTTTTCCTTTTGTCTAGCTGAGGCGATCGATAAATGGTTTGAGGACCTTTCTAATTATGAACAGACTCTGGAAGAAATGGCTGTCGTTTCACTTGACACAGTCTTTAAGGACGAACTCTCGACAATTGAGTCTTGGTTCAGGGTCTTGTCAGAGGCAGAACGGACAGCTGCGCTGTATTCACTTCTACAACATTCTTCGCAAGTCCAGATCCGCTTTTTCATTACGGTACTCCAGCAAATGGCCAAAAAAGATCCTGTTGGCGCGCTCTTGTCTCCTTCATACAATGACAAAGGTAATGGAGCTTTACACAGTTTTAAATGGCTTCGACAAAAGCTTACGAAATCTATTGGAATGCTGACTCTTTTTTTTTTTTTTTTTTTTTTTTTTTTGTCAATGATGATGTTGTTGTTGTTATGTTGGGGGTACACTCACATGATGACCATCATTTTCTGAACAAACCTCCTTCCCCTTCTTTTTTATTTGATGCGCAACTCTTTTTTAGATCCTGTACAAAGTCAGCTGCACGGTGCCATGGCCAAGGCTGAAATGGAGGCTAGCCAACGGCTACTGAATGTCCTTCCAATCCAGCCTCCAGCGCCTATCGACCGCCCTGGTCAACGACGACTCTATGACCGCCACTCAGTCACCATCGGAGAGAGCGATGAATATAGTCGCCTATTCCGCAGTCGAGACGGCAAAAGAAATAGCATTGACTTTTTAGGTCGACCCGCCGTCACTAATAATACCAACAATGCCAACATGGCCAACATTGCCAATCAGTTTCATAGTGGTATCGGCCCCAACGGCGCAGTCAACAATAGTACCAACAATGTGAATGGTAATCCTAATGGACAAGTGAATGGTGTCATTGGCAGCAATGCGTTATCAGAATCAATTTCTGCGCGCGTGAATCAGTTTAAACAACCTAGTCAAGGGTCTTTGAACAGGATAAGCACCCCAAATGTGTTTAGCAACCGGCCTAAATCTGTGCATGAGGGCGATGCCTCATCCATGTTCTCTGCTAACTGGAATTTTGCTTCACTGGGTGCAAACCCTATTCCTAGCACCAATGGTAATGGCAATGCACTGACAGCTGGAGCAGGCTCGTCCTCGCTGTCAGGTTCGCCAGGCAACATTGGTGATAGGACCTCTTTTGGACGCCCCAAATCTGTCGGTGGAGCTGAATGGATTTTGAGTGGCTCCTCTACTGGTCACCGAGGCTCGGTGACGGAGGGACTGGACAAATCGTGGACACCTCTAATGGTATCGCCACCTAACATGGGTGGATTTCACAATGGTACCAATGGCACTGGACACAATCTGAGCGCAGGTGGATTCTCATCAGGGTCGGGCTTGGCTGTTGAACGGCCAAAGTCTGTGACCGATGCTGATCTCGCACATTTGAATATCTCTCAATGGATTAATAACAATAATATTCCGAATGGCAACGGTGCTGGTAACCGGACTTCAACTCTTGATGAGCTGAAGGCGAACAATCGTCGCAGGACCCTCCTCAGGCCAAGCGCCATTATCTCGAACGTCCCGGTGACGGTGATGGAGGGCGACGAAAAGCTGTTGAGCGCGAGCGCCAACACGTCCTCCATCAACATTGTTTCAACAATGTTTAATGAATCTTCTAGTTCTGGATCTGAATCGGGACTTGGTCCCATGTCTGATTTAACGGGTATGGCTGGAACCTCCTCTCCTGCAGCATCGCAGGGCAATGCTTCAGGATTTTCCTATGCGGGTTCGCAGCCCTCCTTAAATTCTTTTTCTCAACAACAACAGCAGGCTGTTCAGCAATTGCAAAACCTTAACCTTGAACCCTCGGTGACGGCTCGCTCTACTCAGCAGCCACGTTCAAGGGCGTCTTCACCTTTTGCGTCTCCACTTCCTTCGCCTGTCAAGTCTGGATTCCGCTCCCGGCCGGTTTCGGGGCCCGCATCCCCACGTCTGTCGGCCACTCAGCATCCTTCTTCTGCATGGAGTTCAAACGGAGGGGGCAATAATGGCAATAATAGTAATATAAATAACCTCAATTTGGGGATGGCAGCTGATGGCAGCGCCACAGTTATTCCTACAGATTATAATCAGAAGCGTCATCTGTCTCCTCCTACGCACCAACGACCGCTTCAACAGAGTAACAACTATCACAATCATCCTTATCATAACCATCACTCGTCACTGGATGACGATTATTTGAGTGACACTAGCGACATTTCGAGTTTGGGTATGAATAGCCATCATGGTGGACGAGGTAGTTCTGCCAGTAACAAGGAGAAAAAGCAGCCTGAGGGTGTTGATTTTGAACTTTTACAAGGTAATGTGAAACAAGGATACAAGGATTTTTTTTTTTTTTTTGTCTTTTTTCATTTTAATGTTCATCGAACTGACCAGTTATTATTATTATTATTATTATTATTATTTTTAAAAAAAAATAAAAATAAAAAATTAGATACCCCGGCATGGCTTCGATCACTAAGACTGCACAAGTACAATAGTATATTTGAAGGGATGCAATGGCGCGATATTGTGAACCTGTCGGATGGCGACTTGATCAACAAAGGCGTTGCGGCTCTGGGAGCCAGACGTAAGATGTTGAAGGTTTTTGAGCAGGTTCGAAAGGAAATGCTTTTGCAGGTAAGGATGATAGTGCATAATGGTGAACTTTGTTTTCTAGGAGTAGAGCTCTGACAGATACGGCTATACTGATTTTTTTTTTTTTTTTTAACCTAAACACTATTGCTGATGATGACATGACGAATAGGGCATGGTTGTTTAAAAAGGCACTGAGACACTTGAAGAGTCGAATGTGGATAGTTGATATGGGATGAACAGCAGGAAAGACATAAAGCAGAGCTATATTAGGTGAAAGGGAAGATGGGCAGATGTGGATACAGAGACTAGGCCAAGGACAAGGAATGCCTTTTTTTTTTTTTTTTTTTTTTTTTTTTTTGTTTTATTTTTTTATGTTTGCTTTGTTTTATATCAAGAAGAGAGAAAGAGTTGGCTTTCGTCCTTCGCCGTCCTCTGTAAACCAGCTGAGATCACGCATGGACAGGATCCGGCGGATTTTTTTTTTATTATTATATTTTTATTATATCTTTTCGTACCTGTTTATTATTTATTGCATGAAGACGAAGGATATGATGGGGAAGGGGAGGAGGAAGAGGCAGAAGAATAAGTGAATCATCTGATATGACTTGAAGGCGTGCTCTGTATCGTCCGTTTCATACTTTTTTTTTTTTTTTTTTTTTTTTTATGGTTAACTTTTGTTATTATAAGAAATAGTGTTAGTTTTATCAGCGTCGGTCAATGCTTTTCCCTCAGGGGTTTTTTTTTTTTTTTTTATTATCATTCCTGAGAAATGCAGAAACGATGTGTTGTTCTTGTATATATGAGATAAAGCAAAGAAGACGAAGCTCTTTCTTTTTAGATGATAAGTAAATGTGTAGAGTTTTAAGTGTGCAATTGTATATAATACTAAGATTGTTCTGTTTAAATGTTGAACCATGGTCATTGATCTTATGAGTTCATATGGATTGCATTGGATGTGTTCTTTACTCTAAGCATAGGCATCCGCAAACAGGCGATTGTTTCTCAAGAGTTGATGGTGAATAGAAATATAGAAATATAAAATACAGTCTATTCGTTGGACCGTTGATTGAATTGTCGGATGTTGTAGATCTTTGAGAGCACTTTGAGATTAGAGAAGTTTTTAGTTGGCAAAGAAAGGTAGAAAGAGGGATCATGTAGATGTATATGAGAAATAGATACGCGCGTTAATTTGGGTAAATGCTTAAAAAGAAAAAGCTAAATGAAGAGGAGAGGAATGTTGATTGATAGACTATTGAAAAATGAGCACAAAAGGGCAGTGAATGAGGAACCAAAAAGGTTAAATTAAATTAAGCAAAAAAAAAATAAAATAAAATAAAATAAAAAATAAAAAATAAAGAATAAAATAAAACGTGGAACGTTGTCAAGCAGACACAAGGTTGAACAATATATAACACACTGTGGAATGAGAGTAGACTTGCTCCTCGCCTTGCCTTGTACACGAACAATTAGATGACAGAGCTCTTTTTAGCAATGGTGCAAATGGAATCAACTATGGGAAGGGCATTTGCCTTTCAACATCTGTGTATAATATATAATATAATGGACTACAGCCCTGAGTTGTGTCGATTTTAGATCAAAATCCATATGCTAAAACCCAGAGATAAAAAAAAAAAAAAATTCTATTCTTGTTCGTGCCTCAAACCTTAAATTGATGGCTCCCCAATCCCCATCTTTTATTTATTTTAATTTTAGATGAATAAATATTAACCAGCAAAACAACGAATAGGGCCAATGTGCTGTACAGTATATAACATGTAGAAGAAAAAGAAAAAAAAAGAAAGAAAAAAACGTGTGTTCAAATTCTGTTTTAATACATCAACATATTATATTATATTATACCGTTGCCTACCTGATTCGATCATTAGCCTCAGTTCAGCCTAACTCACCTAACTCAGCCTAGGTAATCTATATAGCAAATGAGCAGAAAAAAGGAAAAGAGAAGGGCGAGAGAAGAATACGAGGGTGAGTATGGGAATGGTTAGGAGGAAGGGTATGGGGTATGAGAGCAAGTATGAAGGAGAGAACGTGGAGAGAAAGGATAAGTGTAAAAAGAAGAGATGGGTGTGAACAAAGGAGAAAGAGAACGTCCATTCATCCGATTCATGCATAAAATATACAAGTACACAGAACAAGCATGAATTTATGGATTTTACTCCCGTTGACTGAACCGAAAAAAAAAAAAAAAAAAAAAAAAAAAAAAGAACGAACATGAATGCGAATACAGCCCTCCCCTTCTTTTCCGGATAGACCCTCTTTTAGACCATCGCCCATAGCCAAGCATCTGTTTTTTTTTGTTTTTATGACAGGGGCAGGGGATTTAGAGTTTCCAAGCATTCTATTACTCTATTACATATGCTTCATATGCTAATCACGCTAACCATGGTGATAACATATATATAATATATACATATAATACATAATATATATAATAATAATAATAATAGTAATAGTAATAATAATAATAACAATACAGAATAATAAAGAATAAAGACTTGTCTCAAAATCAAACTGATTCGTTGATAAAATGTTCTCAACTTCCGCCCGTCCTCCTATTTTTTCTCTTCTTTCCTCATCATTCTTCTTTTCTTCTTCTCATCTTGCATTCATCTTTTATCTCTCATCAACCTCTGTCTATATTTATACTCCATCTTATACATAATACATCATGAAGGCCCTTATTCTCGTCGGTGGTAAGTAAAAAAAAAAGAATTACAAGCATTCGAGATGGAGAAAAAAAAAAAAGGTTCTTCATCTAACAAGTCTTTTTTTTTTTTTATTGACATAATCTCAGGTTTCGGTACCCGTCTTCGCCCTTTGACTCTGACCATGCCCAAGCCTTTGGTAGAGTTTGCTAACAAGCCCATGATTCTTCATCAAATCGAGGCTCTGGCTGAGGTAAACATCAACTCGATCGATCAGATTTAAACGTGTGCGTGTGTATGCGTCCCATGATTTTTTTTATTTTCTCATCTCTCAGGAACCATCTTTGAGAATGGAACACATTTCCATAAAATTCATCAGCCGAGAGATGCATGGACAAAAGAAAACCAAAAAAAAAAAAAAAAAAAAAAAAAAAGCTACCAAGACGCGTATTTTTTTTAATTTTTTTATTTTTTGCCTTTTATTTTCTCGTGAGAAATGGAAACGAGCATGCATGGCAGTTTTAATTCCCAAGTCAGATAGTGGAATTTGAAAGATTAGGAACTAAGAGACTGATGTAAAAGCGTTTTTCTTTCCTCTATTATTGGATATACTTAGGCTGGTGTTACTGATATTGTCTTGGCTGTCAATTACAGACCTGAGGTCATGGTCTCAATTCTTCAAAAGTATGAGGATCAGTACAATGTCAAGATCACCTTCTCTGTCGAAACTGAACCCCTTGGCACAGGCAAGTTTTTTTTTCTTCTTTTCTTTGCATTATCAATCGATCATCTCTAGTTTAAACTATTTCTTGCTCTTAGGGAGTTGCTTTCTATTCTTCCACAAGACTGACCTGATTATCATTCCTCCTTATCTTCCTTAATATCCCGGACAATGCTTATTTCCTTTTTTTTTTTTTTTTTTTTTCCGGTCTCTGGATTGATGGTATGCTAATATAGCTGGACCTCTGGCTCTTGCTCGTGATATTCTTGGAAAGGATGACTCCCCGTTCTTTGTCCTCAACAGTGATGTTATCTGTGACTTCCCCTTCCAGAAGCTCAAGGCTTTCCACCAGGCTCACGGAAATGAGGGAACTATTGTTGTAAGTAACAGGTTTATCACATATATACCCCTGCTCACTTATATCCCTCTTTTGCTACATTTAATGCTCAAATCTTTTTCTAATGTTCATCATCAAAATTCGATGGACTTGAATATTCATCCTAATTTTTTTTTTTTTTTTTTTTTTTTTTTTTTCCTGATGTGTGCTATCATAACAGGTCACCAAGGTTGAAGAGCCCTCCAAATATGGTGTTATTGTGAACAAGCCTGAGAGCTCTATGATTGATCGCTTCGTTGAGAAGCCTGTCGAGTTTGTTGGCAACAAGATCAACGCCGGTATTTACATCTTCAACCCCGCCATTTTGGACCGCATTGAGCTCAAGCCCACCTCTATCGAACAGGAGACCTTCCCTTTGATGGCCGCCGACAACCAACTTCACTCCTTCACTCTTGAAGGTTTCTGGATGGATGTTGGTCAACCCAAGGATTTCTTGACCGGAACGTGTTTGTATCTCTCTAATGTCAATAAGGTTAACCCAGGAGCTTTGGCCAACCCCAACTCCGGCTACGTTCATGGTGGCAATGTCCTTGTTGACCCTACTGCCAAGATCGGAAAGGACTGTCGCATTGGACCTAACGTCGTCATTGGACCTGGCGTCGTCATTGGTGATGGTGTCCGTCTCCAACGCTGTGTCCTTCTCGAGGGTTCATCTGTTAAGGACTTTGCATGGATCAAAAACTCCATCGTTGGTTGGCATTCGACCATTGGTCGCTGGGTATGTCCTTATCGATTATCTTTTATTTTTTATTTTTTTATTTTTTGTGATGAAGGAATATAGAGCACGTGCTCTTCCAAGATGAGATGCTAATTTATCCTATTTTGTTGTCACCGCAGGCTCGTTTGGAGGGTACTTCAGTATTGGGTGACTATGTCACCGTAAAAGATGAGGTCTATATCAATGGTGGATCCATCTTGCCACACAAGTCAATCTCGAGCAACATTACCGAGCCTCAGATTATTATGTAAAAAAGAAAAACAACATCCAAAACGCCACTTTCAAAAGAATGAAAAGATGAACTGTGGAGAAGAACGAATCAAGCCAGGACACAGAACAGTCAAGACATACAAGCTCTTTTTTTTTTTTTTTTTTTTTTTGTTTTCCTCTTCGTTAATATCGAATACCACGACCAAGACTATTATTACTTGTAAAAAAAAAAAAAAAAAAAAAAAAGAAAAGGACATTGAAGGAGAGGAAAAAAAAAGCGGGTCTTTTTTTTTTTTTTTTAGGTTGTTCTGTTTTATTGCTATTCATTGTTTTGCCTGACATAATCCTCTCTCTCCACTGGGTTTTTTTTTTCAACTCTTTTCATACAGCAACCTGCACTACACATACTTTTATGTTTGTTCTTTGCCTTTTTTTTTTTCTTAGTGTTTCTTTCATAGCTTATTAAAAATTAATTCTTTTCAATTTTTATTTTATGAGTGTATATTTGTGAATATTTATGTGAATACGTGAATATGTTTATGGATTTTTACGAATGCTGTGTTGTCGCAAAGTGGGAAAGAACAACGACCCCATGTCAATCTAAAAAGTCTAGTAATACATGTACAATGTGCAATTATCAATTAGAGAGACCTGTCAGATTTGACAATCTGGAAAAAGTCAATTGCCCAAAGAAAAATTTTCCTCCCTCTGTCCTCGCATCTCTGTTCCCAACCATTCTCATATCCCAACCTCCCTTTTTTTTAAGTATTAATTGTAATTACTATTATCATTCAAATTCCAAACACTGCAGTTCTCTCCCTCTTTTCCCTCTCATTCTTCTTTTAAACCCTCTCTAATCTACTTCAATCTTTTTTTTTTTTTTTTTTTTTTTTTGGTCATGAGTCATAACCATCACAAATCAGCGGCCACGCCATGGAATGTAAATCTGTCCTATGCACTGGACTGGTCCATTGTCATGTGTGTACCCATTGTGTTGTTGACAGGCCGTCATCTGGTCAAGACCTTTGGACATATGACGACTGATAGACAAAGACAACGCCTACAACAACGACAACAAGACAGCAATAGAAGTGATGGTAGTGATAATAATAATCATAGTCATAATAATAATAATACAGAGGAGGAGACAGCTGAACATCGTATGAGACACCCACCACATCATACGCCACAGGAATTAGATCCAAGAGTTGACATACCGACAAGGTACATCTTTTTTTTTTTTTTTTTTTTTTTTCCTCACAACCAATAGACATAAAGCATTAATAAACAACATTTCGCACAGACGACAAAAATACGCCATATTGTAATATACTCACTCTTCCGTTGCTACTGTATTTTATTTCTTTTTTCTGTCGTAACTGTCATCCGTTCCTGGAAATATAACAGCCAGCAATCCATCTCAACCTCATCAAAACGATGGTCCTATAGTCGTTTAGAGAATTGGATAGTCAACAAGGCCTCTGCGACATTATACCTAGGATCATTTGTTCATTTGGTCGCTGGTGCGACCTTACTGGCTCTGATCTTTCTCTCCATTCTAGCAGTCTTGCTGCTGATCAATGGAGATCTGATGTTGAATTCAAACCGAGCAGGTTATTTGGGCCTATCCTGTATTCCTTTCCTATTTGCATTCACGGGCAAGAACTCGATCATCTCTTTGATAACAGGAATGTCACACCACCGAATTAACCAGGTCCATCAGTTCTTGGGCCTATGTCTCTTTATCCTGGCCTCTGTCCATATGGGATGCATGTTTCATGTGTGGTGGCCCTGGAAGATACTGTTGCAACAGCAATTGGAGACAGAAAGGGTCCGGTATGGTCTTGCAACGTATACAACGCTCTGTTTGATCGTAGTGACAGCTGCATGGCCAGTTCGTCAATGGGCCTATGAAGTCTTCATAGTCAGCCACACGTTGTTCTTGGTGTTTTTGGTCCTGGTGGGACTTCATACGCCCTATGCGATGCGGTTTACGGCTGCGGGCATTATTTGTTATGTGCTGAATTGGCTTACTGGGTGGTGTATAAAGACCCATTTGGCACAAGCACAAGCGACAGTCTTCCAAGGACGACTGACAAGGTTGAGGATGGATAGAGTGGTGAACCATGGTCCAGGCCAACATATTTATGTCTGTGTTCCATCGATATCCATGATTCAATGGCATCCCTTCACGATCTCGAGTGCTGGTAATAGTCGTCATACAGATACTCTCAATGATGACTCCACCATGATGACAATCCATGCCAGGGCCGTGGGTGGCTTCACCCGAGAGCTATGTCGTTGGCCAGAGAATGTACAGCGACGGGTGATTTTGACAGGGCCATATGGTCAAAGTGTGAGCGTAGGTCAAGGGCAAGATACATTTAAAGTGGTCTTTGTGGCTGCTGGATCAGGTTTGGCTTACATTGTCCCTATTCTGATGGACCTGCTACAAAGGAGAAAACGTCTGGAGTGGCTAAGAGACAGCAGTAGTAACAATGATGCTTCCGTTGAAATCATTTGGTGTGTTCGTGATCCAGGTAAAGAAAGAATGAAAGAAAAAAAGAAAAAAGAAAAAAAACCCCCTTCTATTTTTTTTTTTTTTTTTTTAAAAAAAAAAAAAAAAGTAGAAGCATTACCATTTATTTATCTCTTATGGTTATTTATGCTTAATAGACGAGGTCCAGTGGTTTCAATCGGAACTGGAGATGGCGTTGGATGCTGCTCAAGGGCATTTCGATCATGTAGATAAGGAGAAAGATGATGTGGAGGATGAGGATGTGGATTTGATAACTGCAGGATCAATAGATATTCGGTTGAGAATGGTGATCCATTATACAACCGTTGCATTTGGTAATCAAGAATCGCTTGTAGTACCCGCACCTATCTCGTCTACATCCCATGTGAAAGAGCACCAAGAACAACAAGAACAGCAAGGTCAACAACAGGTCTCAGATGTAAGCCAGATGACATCATTAGCAACATCAACCAGGGGATCGCTCAATGTACCGTTTGCAGGGGACGACCGGGTGAAGTGGGTGGGATCGCGATTGGATGTGAAGTCATATATCAAGAAGCAGATCGAGGGTATTCCACGTGATCGAGCGATTGATATTGTTGGGTGCGGGCCCTCCTTGATGTTGGCAGAGCTGCACAATGCGGTAGCAGCCAAAGAAGAACTTTTCGGGTGCCGCGTGAACCTTCATACGGAACGATTTTACTTGTAAAAAGACTCTAACAAACCTATTTTATAATTTTTCATTATTAAGAGATAAAGAGATAAAGAGATAAGATATTCAACTGATAGTTTTACAATGCCAATGTGAATGCCATTGTCAATTATACTAACCATATATTATAGCGCCATGTGCGCCAATGCTGCTGTGATAACGGTAGTGTATAGGTATAAATATATAAATATATATATATATATTAATGCACTTTCTTTTTTTTTTTTAGTGCATTTGTGTATAGAGATGCAAATGTATACCTTAGCCTTAGTGAATAACCTTCCAAAAGGTGATGACATTTTCTATTTTTTTCATGGTCCCGACTCAGGAACACATAATTGTTTGGATGATGGCAACTGGCTGGGTACCAGTACAGGCACATGTATACACAATTGTACAGACTCCTTTTATGTACACGACACGTACATATTTAGTCTTTCTATCCTCTGTGATATTCAAAGCATTTTACTAATTAGCTCTTTTCCGGAAAAGCCTAGAGTAACTAAACACTACCTTTTTCCTTTTTCAGATGAGGGGAACAAGATACACGTGTAAGTATTAATGTACAGATGTACAGTTAGTGTATTGTATTAGGTATCCAGTCTATACTCTATTGTATATATACAGTGTAGCCACAGCTACCCTCACAGATACCAGAAGTAGAGATCAAGAAATAGCAGTAATGGGAGACGAACTAATGATTTTTGAATCAAAGTGGATTCACTAAGCCGTAGACCGGCTTGGTGAAGAAATGATGTAGAAGATCACGTACAGTGATGTCTCTCTAAGAGCGGTGTTTTGCCTCTGTTTGAGAAGCACAGTAATTTACCTTATCCAGTTTAAAAATGTTGCTTCTCCAAGACAGATGTTTTATCTGTTAAAGAGAGACTCGACTATAAGGGCAGACAGGACGACGCGAAAGGGTTCCAGAGATCAAACAGCCTTGCTGTAAAGGGGATAGTAAATGAATGTATCGTAGATTAGACATATATCAATGATAAACGCTGAAGGGAGAGCTCAGTCTAGAACAAAGACGGACTGTATTGATTAATGTAAACAAATGATCATCAAACATCGACAAATTGGGATACCATTTATTGATTCAATTCATTTTGAATAGAGAATGACTCAACTGCCATCCATCCGGGTTGAAAATTCTCCTATTGGATCATTGGACTTTTCGGACTGCTGTCCCAAATCTCTTATAAAAAGGGCAAGAGATGCAACCCAGCGTTTTTCTTCCCAACTTTCTTCTCATTCAAACTCGACTTTAAATCTTCTCACCTTCTCATTCAAAGCCAGGCGTCATATGTCCTCAGCCAAAGTAGAAACAACAACAGGAGTCGCAGCATCAACAACGGAAACAGTGAAACCCATTGATAATATCAATCACAACTTCGCTAGCAACATGGCCAGACAACAGCAGCAACAACAAACCAATAACAGCATCAAGCCCGTATACAATCAATGCAAAAAAAACGGCTCGTTGACCATTGTTATCAAGCTGGGCACATCTTCCATCTGCGATGAGGTTACACATTTTCCTTTGCTCTCGACCCTTTCAATGATCGTCGAGACGATCCTCAAACTTAAATCATTGGGACATCGAGTGATTCTTGTCACCAGTGGTGCCATTGGTGTTGGTCTACGACGTCTGAACTTGCCATCCAAACCAAAGGATCTTGCCCAAGTTCAGGTAATGGATGGTGAAGTATGCGCTAACGAAGTATGGTCATGCATAAAAGGAGGCATATTTTTAAGAAGCTTAAAGATATGATAAATGAGGGTAAATGGATAGGGAAAAAAAAAAAAAAAAAAAAAAAAAAAAAGAGGAAGAGGGAGGTTTTTTTTTTTTTTTTTTTTTTTCCTAACCGAAAATATATTATTCATTTTTTAGGCTATTGCGGCTGTAGGTCAAGGACGATTGATGAGTATGTACGATGACTTGTTCAGCCAATTCAATCAGCCTATTGCCCAGATCTTGTTGACTAAGAACGACATTGCAGACGTAAGTTAAAAAAAAAAAAAAAAAAAAAAAAAAATTGTTGTTTTTATGCTGTTCATTATGTACTATTGCATTTGATCTAAAAACAATTCTGTATCCTTATTCTTTATCAAACATAATAGCGAACACAGTACTTGAATGCCTGCAATACATTGGATTCCTTGATGGAAATGGGTGTGGTACCAATTGTGAATGAGAATGATACGATCAGTGTTTCTGAGATTCGATTTGGTGATAACGACACGCTGTCAGCGATCACAGCGGGTATGGTTCATGCAGATTATCTGTTCCTGATGACAGATGTTGACTGTCTCTACACAGACAATCCTCGTGTCAACCCAGATGCCAAGCCGGTCTTGGTTGTTGATGACATTGCAGCATTGAAGGAAAAAGGTGAGTTTTTTTTTTTTTAAGAAAAAAAAAAAAAAAAAAAAAAAACTGATCCCTAACTAAAAATACTTGTTTTAAATATATATTAGTGTCTGTGACTACACCAGGATCATCACTTGGAACAGGAGGAATGATTACAAAGCTCATTGCAGCAGAACTGGCGACTGCAGCAGGAGTGACGACTGTGATCGCTCGTGGATCCACACCTCAACGTATTTTTGACATTATTACTCTACCTATTCAGCGTACAGGATCAGCATCGCCCAAGCTTGATGGTGATTCATTAATCACTCAAGCATATGATTCAACCATTCCACTTCATACCCGATTCCTTGCCAAGGATAATCCTTTGGTAGACCGCAAATGGTGGATCTTGCATGGACTGCATGCTGCAGGCACTATTTACATTGACAGTGGAGCCTACAAGGCCATCACAAAGGCTACTCAAAAGTCGTCACTGTTCGCAGCGGGTATTGTGGACTGCAAAGGCAGCTTTGTAGCTCAACAAAGTGTTCGAATTGTTTATAGACCTAGAGACTTTATCAAGAGAGATGGGGGAGGTAATGGATTGTCAACAGCAGAAGGATCAGAAGCAGAAGGAGATCACAATGAACCTGAAGAAATTGAGGTGGGCAAAGGTTTAGTCAACTATGCCAGCCACGAGATCCTGAGGATCATGGGATGCCAGAGCAGTCAGATCATTGAGCGTCTGGGATATGCAGATGCTGAATGTGTCATCCATCGTGAGAACATGACGCGAACCAAGCTCACCAAGCCTTAAAAAAAAAAAAAAAAAAACAGCATTTCATTTATAACCATAGAAAAAATTGAGAACACACTATTAAAAAAAAAAAAAAAATTGCATTTAAAAATTGACATTAGACCCTGTACTAACATCACGCTCTTAGGAAGAAAAAGGAAGACGCGCGTTCATTCATGCATGAAATCAATTCGACCTTTTAATTCTCATTCGTTCTGTCTTTTCTTCCTTTCTTTCTTTCTTCCTCTCTTCCTTGTCTCTTTTCTTCAATCCTTTCCCACTTCTTTTTTCTTTCTTAATATTGTTTCTTGATTTTCAAGGGTAATAACTCTTAAAGTGAAAAAAAAAAAAAAAAAAAAAAAATGGTGTCCATACCAAAGAGTCAACCCATCAAAAGCCTAAAAGAACTGTTGGCGTGGCAGCCTGGACAGGATGAATACAATGTTGCGAATACGCCCTTGCATCTACGGCCTTCACCAACACTATCAGCCAGCCCTTACTCTGATTGTCGAGTTATCGTATGCCACGATATGGCTGGAGGTAATTTTTTTTTTTTTTTTTTTTTTTTTTTTTTTTTTCGAAGCCTGTTTCCAGGACAGACAAAAAAAAAAAAGCAATTAAACGTCTAATCCTCCCTCCATTTTTTTTTTTTTTTTTTTTTTTTTTTTTTTTGGCGTGTGAAAACCTGTGCATGAATGTACGTTATCTGATAAATCTTTCAGGATATGCGGAAGATGCATCACCACAGGGAAACAGTTACAGCACACTATACAGCATCCAATACTGGAACCACGTTGACGTGTTCATTTACTTTTCGCATTCCCTGATCACGATCCCGCCTGTAGTATGGACGAATGCAGCGCATAGAAATGGCGTTCGTTGTTTAGGTACCATCATCACAGAATGGTTACCTGGTGTCTTGGTGACCGATGAAATGGTCAGTGGGCCTGGTCAAGCGTTTGTAGACCAAGAAGGGAACGACATAGTGGACCGTCGGTTTTTCAGCCGGGCCTATGCAGACAAGTTGGTCCAGTTAGCAGTCTATTTCAAGTTTGATGGATGGTTTATCAACATTGAAAGCATTTTGAGAGGTGGAAACAAACAAGCTGAGCAGATGTATGCTTTTTTGGCTTATCTGAGAAAACGACTTCATGAGGCTATCCCCAATGGTGGAGAGTTGATTTGGTATGACAGTGTCATTTCTTCGACAGGCGAAGTCGCTTGGCAAGACAAATTGTCATCGGAGAATTACAGATTCTTTGAACAGAGCGATGGTAAAGATGAAAGTGGGAACATTAGGAGGGAAAAAAATTAAGCAGGTGAACAAGCTGAATCATTGCTGAGTCGATCTTTATTTATCCTATTCCTTTCTGATAGGCATTTTTACCAACTATACGTGGAAGGAAGGCTATGTGGCCGAATCTGCTGCCTTGGCAGGCTCCCGGAATAGAGATGTTTATACAGGAATTGATATCTGGGGACGTAAGTCATCTGTATTTTTTACTTTCTTTTCTGTACAGTGTGACAAAAAAAAAAAAAATCCCCGTGCTGACATATTGTATGTATAATAGGCAACACATTCGGTGGTGGAGGATACACAGCTTACAAAGCTCTGGAAGTAATTCAACGAGACAAAACCTCATGTGCTTTATTTGCACCAGCCTGGACCTATGAGTTCCTCGATAAAAAGGACTTTCTGACTAACGATCGACTTTTCTGGACTGGCTTTCATGGGGCAGGCCATCATATTGAGAATCTGCCCCTGGCATCGTTCTACAAAGCCAGTTACCGATTATTGTCTGGTGACCTTGGACGAAACCCTAATGACAAAGATAAGGATAAGGATAATAAGGCGTTCCTGCCAATCTCTGCCTACATCCCAGCAAGACCCTCCGGATGTTCGAGCTGGTTCTATTCCAACTTTGATCGAGGTTTTGGACATGGTTTCTGGGTCAACGGCAAGGTGAGAATCTAAAAAAAAAAAAAAAAAAAAAAAAAAAAAAAAAAAAAAACCTGTCATTTATACAAAAATAGCAGTAGCTATACCATCAGTACCATTATTGACGGTATATACTTTTGCCTTTGCCTTCATAACTATTTAGAAAGTTTCGAATAAGCCTTGGTCACATTTGTCGCATCAATCATTGTCGCCATCCATGACTAAACGTATCTTTGAAATTGGCGAGGATTACATTATCCATGCTACCCCATTGTTGGATCCCAGCCGTAAAATCCTTTGCTGGGCTCTGTCACCGGAGCTTGCCTATAATGGAGGGACATCTCTCTTAATCCAAGAGTTGACTACCTTTGGCAACATCCCGACTTTGCCGGATCCGCCAGCACCATCCTTACTGCCATCTGTGAAACCTGGACTTTCGACTGTAAACCCTAGGTTACAGCAGCAGGAATCATCAAGAACCATCTTGGTCCCACTTTTCAACACTCAGATACCCTTGCTTAATGCACAATATTCAGCTGTAGAGTTGATTTACAAGCCGTGTCTGGACACGTTCCAAGTCGGAATTCATTTAGGTCTCTCAGCCGTAATAGCACAGGATGAAAATAGTAACGATGATGAAAGTGGTGGTACAAAGAAAGCCCAACAGCAAGATATCCCAACTAGAACCAGTATCAAAGTCGGCCGCAAGCTCGCCAGATCCGAGCTCTACCCCATACTGCGTCCTAAAGTCAAGGAGCATGAAGTAAAAGCTATCGGCCAAGGCCACTCTACTCCCTCAAACGTGTCGTCGGAATTATCCTCACCATCGTCATCAACAACCAGAACAGTACTTGGAGCTCTGTTGACTTTAGATGATTCTGAACAGTCCGATAGTGACGCTCCTGAATCTGCATTCGCTATTGCATTGCCCCCACCCTCTATTCTGAATTCTGGAAACAGTACTGATAGTGACATGTTGTACTCTGTGGAGCCTCTTGAGGAGGGTTGGCAGCGTTTGACACTTCATATGTCGGGCATTTTTGATCTTCACAATGAAAGCCAGGATAAAAGCAAGACAATAGCCTCGTCTGTTGTTGTGTCCCAATTGGGCATTACCCTCAACTATAAAGCGTCTTCATCATCCACACTATTACGAGATGAAACCTTAAGCGCTTCATTCGAAGAAAAGCAAGAAGAGTCACGCCCACTGATCATTTTAGGGTCGCTCTCATTGATGCCGACACTGAAAAGTAGATTTAATGAATCATGTATACAAGGAGTAAGAGCGGAGGAGACTCAGCTTCAATCAATAGAGCGTTCAAAATCCTGCGTCCTAGGACAAGAACAAGCAGTCGTTGTACCCGATAAAGCCAAAGAATCCTCCCTTCAACTTTCCCCTCTAATCTCGATCTCATCGGCAATCATCTGGGATATTGGTTATCGAATAAGCTCATCTAGTAGCATGGCAGGCAATGACCTCGGAATCGAAAGCTATCCTTTGGAGACAGTCAGCACTATAATGTCCGCGCGCACATCTATATTCAACACTACCGCCACTTTTGCAACAAATGAAGACGCCGATTCTATTTCGACCGGCGAATACAGTCATTACTGTATTTATTTATCCCTGCAGCCTTCAAAGAATGACATTAAGAAGAAAAATCAAAATAACAACAATATATCCGAAAAGCCTGTTACAAACCCAAGCGCTGCTGCAGTGGCTGAAACAACCAAGGATGAAGTTGAAACGGATTACATAAGTACAAACATGGACGAGCCCATTCATTGGGTATTCGTGGGCACGGCCTTCACTAATCGGTATCGGATTTCCAATTTCGAGTTGGCTCTCAACTACGACAATTGTTCCTCTGTAGACACCCGTGAATCATTGCTTGCTTTGAAAGATGATAAGAAGGAACTATGGGCATGGGTTCAAGGTGTTCGCCGAGATGGACAAGCAGATGATATTTCAATGTGGGGAAAGGTCAAACTTTGTTGAAGAGAATATGTACAAATTTTTTATTATATAGATATATATATATTTACAGAAATAGAGATAAACAACAAAAAGAATAAAATAAAAACAAAATAGCTTTTTTCAGTGCATTTAAACAATTACAAGACTGCGATGCTCCTCTTGAAGATGGATCCCCCACTTGTATGCCAAAGAATCACACACCATGATCTTTGGGAATCGAGAAACTGGCGGAGTCATTGTCACGGCGGTAGCAGTGGGAATAAGGGTGGAATCAGTAGCCATAGTAGATGGGCTATTAGTTGTTGATAAGGACGCTCCTCTACTTCTGGACCCAGCCAGGCTTCCAAAGCTCAAAGCCGAAGATGATGATGGCGACGATGATGATCCTGTTCCGGGACTCGCTGTGGAGCCAGAGGTGGTGGATACGGTGGCGGATACAGCTGCGGCTGCGGCGGCCACAGCAACTGTACCCGGGTAAACCAAACGAGGGAGACGTGAACAATGATATGAGAGAGCTAGATCCGTGAGTTGCGGACAGAATCGGAGCAACTGCAGGTCAAAATAAGCTACAACTGGACCTCGGAGCGACATTGTACGTAGGCGAGGCAAAGGCCAGTTCCAAGTTAGGAATGAAGGTGAATGAGTCGTCCAAATGTTTGAAACCATATGACCTGAAGCAGAAGGACCAGAGAAAGATGTTGAATCCTGAAGGTTATTATTACCAGTACCACCTGTACCACCTGCACCATGGATGCCCGTCAGAATCTCCTGATGCCACATTGAAGACAACTCTGGGGGCGCATTGAAGGGATCGAGGGTCGATTGTGATCCTGTGGGTGCTGTGTTATAGTGATTCACCTGCAAAGGGTCCTGTATAAGGCTGATTCCAAAAAACGAGGTCGATTGTGGAGGATCGTCTGTGATGGCAAAGTGTGGCGGAGGAACCTCAAAATGAGCATCCGGTGGCTTAGTAATATCCGAATACATGGAGACTTGGATAGATTCCAATGTATCCTGGAAAGCGTAGATCACATCTTTAAAAGCAGCGACCACATCGGGTGTATGGCCAAACAAGGTCAGGCTCTTCAACGGAGGCAAATTGATAATCTCACCATGACCTCCTTCTGCTTGCCTATCTGACCAAAGTGAGGCTGTCCGAGACGAGAGCAAATTTTTTCGCGATCGAGTCATTGTTGTTGGAACGAAAGCGTCGTTCATGGTCGAAGCCATTGGCAATGATGATCCTGTGATACCCATGAGTGCATTTCGCCTCTCGACAGCCCAGGAAAACAACTTTGGATGAGGCACAATGATAGATAGTTCCTCAAGAACCGGACATCGCTTCACTAATTCGTCAAACATGTCAGGTCGAGGCACATCCATATGATGGCAGATCAGGAGTTTCCGTAGATGATCTGTGCAGATCGACTCTAATCCTGAGAAGACTCCTGTCCAGATAGAAAGATCCAGCACCTCGATCCGGTCCATCGTCTTGATGATCTGCAGCACTGACTTGGACATGTCGTATGAGTAATGGTACGATTGGCGGACTTGAATCTCACGCAACTGACCCGGGAAAGCCTTTTGGTGGCGTTGGATAAATACTTGGGGCACAGACACGGTATTGTGCATAATCGTGTCCGCATGATCAATCACAATCCTTCTAAGACCTGAAAGTCTCTCTGGAATGCCCGGAAGGAGGACATTGAGTGATGGATGATACCAGTGCGAGCAATTCATACCTAGTGAAAGTGTCTCCATCTTGGCTGATGTGTAAAATAGCAAGACCAACTCCAGAAAATCAACATCCTGAAGATCCCAAAGATTTCTGTTTCGCTTGGTACGACCTCGTCTCCACCGTCGGAATCGCCCTCCACCAGTGTTGCCACCATTAGAGCCAGTTCCGTTGTTACTCCCACCGTGTCGAAGGCTAAAGGTCATGTCCATGATTCCATCCTCATCATCATCTTCAAGGTCATCCATCAAGTCATGGCGAGTGTCGGATATAAAGGTTGAATTGACACCATTTTGATCAAAGTCTCCTGCCTCTCCTTGTCGATTGAAAGTAGGATGTTTGCCCATGATTCTTTTTGATGTCTTCTTGACCAAATCTTGCAGACGGGCATGCCAGGACGGTCGTGCATCACCAAGGATTTGATGGACTAGAGTCATGTTGGAGGCTGCAGACCAAGAGCGTACGTCTGTGTGAGTAACGTACGACAAATAATTGACCATGGGCGGCGGTTCACTGGCGAGACGGATGACGGTTTTGGCCAATTCAGGGGGGAACTTGAGCTTGGAAGTGTTTGGTCTCCCTAGTCCCGGGATCTTTCGCGTCTCCGGTCGTTGATTCTCAGCATCCCAAACAATAGGAATTTGCTCGATCCGAGTTTGGGTAGGTGTTGATGATGGTGGTTGAGCTGATAGCCTCTTATTGCCTTTAGCATAGGAAGTTGATGATAACTCCCCACTACAGCTGTTGCCTAGTTTGTGGAAAAGAGATTTGAGAATGGAGCGATCACTGGTGGATTGATGTGCACTGACGTTGATACGAGGATTGGGAAGGATGACGGGAAGAATAGAAACAGTAGCTCTTTCACTTTCATCTACTCGCAGAGATGTATCAGAAGAATATGTCTGTTGTTGTTGGTTTACAGATGCCTCCGCGATAACGACGGATATGTCATTTCTGTTCATGATAGATGTCGATGTGGGCATTGTTGTTGCTGTTGCTATTGCTATGGAATCGTTTGGCAAGTCTTTATCACTACGCCGTACTACTGTGATTGCTCGACCCAATGGTCCTGGAAGCTTTCGACTGACACTACTGTTGTTGTTGTTACTGTTATTATTATCACCACTATTGCTGTATTTAGAATGCCTTTTTTTTTCCATCTGGGGATCAACAATGGGTGTGACCCTGTTGATAGTTCTGGTACAGCATAAAAGAAGAGTCCGAATCAGCTTCGTCTGACGCTCGATCACGCCTTTGTAAACTGATCGTTTCCAAACCCATCGGGCTGACAGGCGGAAGGGGTCTCGATAGAGCAGTGGTACAACAAGACCAAAGAATGCTTTGTTGACACACATCAGAGGATAGAGTTCTTGAATTGTTGGAATAGCGACCCATTGGACTATTAATGCGAGACACTCGGGTGGTAATAACATAAGATTTCTAGGGTGCTGAGCAAGAATTAAGGCAGTTGGGGTTGTTGCTGTTGTTGCAGGCGTTGTTATCGTCGACATGGCTGGCGTTGAGGACATTGATGATGATGGTGCTTTTGTAGGCGATAAAATTTGGTCAGAGTGCTCAGATGAATCGACTGTAGCGGCTTTTGAAGAAGAAATTGTGTCTGAAGTGGAAGTAAAAGAAGTAGTAACCATTACGGTCGACGCGAGGTGCGCGGGGGTATTAGAGACTTGATATGCAAAGATGTGAAGAATGAAAGAGGAGAGGGAGGAAAGGGAGAGAATGTGTTTTGGAGGATAGAGTATGAGGGTGTGAGTGTGACAGTGTGAGAGAATGTGAGGTGTGAAAATGATATTTTTTTATTTTATGTATTTTTTTTTTTTTCCTATGGTTATATATCACCCCTGTAGGAGTTGAGAACAAAGAGAGCAAGTGAAGAAAAAGAAAAAAGATGAATAAATAAACAAAAAAAATAGAATGAGAATGAATGAAGATGGGTGAGAGTGGGAGAAAGATGAAGAAAAGGATTGAATGCTTTTTCCTTTTCTTTGTGAGTAACCAATGTCACACTAGAAGTGAAAGTGATCAAATATATCAACTTTGCAAAGGTTAAGAAAGAATGGGAAACCAAAAGAGGACAAAAAAAAAAAAAGATTGACCATGCGGACTAAATTATTGCAAATGCTGTTGATGTGATTTTTAATTGATTGGGATGAATTGGTGAGTATAGATCAAAGGACTTTTTCAGCTTTGCATGGCTTCCATGGTTGGAAAAGTCTGCATGGTCTGCATTGGCCTGAACAATCTGCAATGGCTATCTTTCCCTTTGTTTCTTTTTTCTACCTTTGCCCTCGGAGTACCTTTTTTTTTTTTTTTTTTTTTTTTTTTTTGGTTCTCTCAAAATCAAACTTATAATAGATCATTCCATGATAACCGCTTCCGCTTTTTTTTTTCTTTTTAAAAAAAAAAATGGATATCCTTACATACTTCCTTTCCCTCCCTTATTCACTCTTCTGGTAGAGTCTCTCCTCATTTCTATAACTTTTGTCTCCTTTCTTTAGATCCCTCAATAAGCCCTAGCCTGGTGTTGTGTGTTTTAGTTCCTGGCACAGCATTAGGAAAATAAAAGTATATTTTTATAAACAACGGCGATTGCTTGGTGCCTGTTGTATTGCCATATCTACCTGAACTTTGCAGTAATTAGCAGAATTGTTTGGTTTCTCTTGAATGACTACCATCCAGAGCAACTAGTTAGAATCGCAGGAGCTCACTCCATTGTCCAAAGAATAAAATTCGACTGGTAGCTAGCCCAACTCTCAAAATGTGATGCAAAATAACGCTTAAAGACACTTCAATATAATTACAGCAGCTTCTGAGACGCAGAATAGATATACTCGTCTCTTAAATATACTGGAAGATGCAGAGTTTATTCCTTGAGCTAAGCTTTTTGAAGTTACGCCAGTTATAAGTAAATACATATTGTCCCGCTACTCTCTTAATCCCAGCACTCTCTCGATCCAAGGGCTGTGACATAGCCATCAAAGGATACATGTTTGTCAACACTGAAACATCCCTTGGGGAAGCGCAGGAATATGTTAAAAGTACTGTTCAAGGAGCGCAGGATAGTCAATAGCATGTGGTAGTGTTCAGATTCGGACAGTCGTCATGTTCAGATGGATTGCAAATGAAGTGAATTTATGGCATACACAGAGATAGGCCTCAAATAAGGTGAATACATGGAATAATAAAGAAGAGTTGTGATAAAGTGCTTCTATCTAATAGCGTCTCGAGTATAATCTATATGAGTGCCGCTTCTGAGGAATATGCACACCTTGTTAGGCCCAGTGGAAGTTTATCCAGGAGGCGTGACCAGCAATAAGTTTCATCGTATATCCAGGATGCAAGATACATTTGACAACCCAGGCAGTAATGAATATCAGGCTGCTTATGAGAAGCTCCCTGCATCAAGTCAAACTAATTCATGGAACTACAAGAGGTATTTCCATATGCACCTATTTCACAGCCCAGCATATTAGACACCAGGGTGAGACCATGGCAGAGATAATGCAGCATGGACACGAGGTTGCTAAAATTCTAGACCACTGTGGAGTGTCTGATTCAATAGAAAAGCGATAAATATTTCACCTAGGGGCATGGTCTTACATCCAGGTGGAGCAATGAAATAGATTCACAGTTTTGAACAGAACAGCTCCCATAGCTATGAATGAATGGAAACTTGAGTGGGTTGACAATGGCGATTGAAATAGCACCTTTTGTGATGCAGATGATGGCCTCCCAGGCACTGGTGTAGGCATCGTTTCAGCAAATAGATATGCTCACGCAGCATGGTATTTTTAAAAAAGCGAACTTTATAAAAGATTCAGACTAGGGACAATGCTATTGTCCTCGTCATTTGGTCATGAACATATTCTAAAGCATATTAGTATTGAATTGATTTGGCTGGCTCCAAATTTTGAATACTCAATGGAAGTTGTGAAGATGAAAAGAAAAAAAGTGATGCGCGCCAAGCGTGATGGAAGGCTCTTTCACGTGGCCGGAAATTAAAAAGATCCCTCAACGCTTTCAGGAAAGTCTTTCATGGGTCATGCCGCTTTCATTTCATCCATTGAAAGCATACCATATCTTGTCACTTTTCCTTATCATATTTCGAATTTCATGGGAGTTAGACCATGGCCTTTTGCAATTATATCCACATCCAATTTACTTCCTTCCTTCCTTTATAAAAACGAATTCTGAACCATGACCTTCAAGTCCACCAGGTTCACCAATATGTTCAGTTTAATAACAAAAAAAAAACCAATCAACTTGGCATGGCCTTTGGTCACTTCATTTTATTGTCAGAAATAGCGCAGGAGTCTGATATGGAGAGAGTGCAAGCGAGGCTTGATGCTCTTACGCTTGAGCTCAGAAACACACAGCAGGACCTTTTGGATGCCGAGAATGATCCCAAGCAGACCTATCTGCAGCTCTATTGAGCTGGAAAATACAAACACGCACGTCAGGAGGCCAAAGCTGAACTTGATCCAGTTACTCTAAGGTTCGACTCGAGCTGCTAAGGATACTCTTATCAACTGCGATCGTGCACGCCAGAAGGCCAACCGCATCGAGTTCTACCGCGTCCGCCTAAAGAGCAAGAGGTCTTTGTTGTCCTAAAGTTCCAAAGGCCTCAGCCATCACTAGTTGGAGGATTCCGCATCTTTACACAACAACGAAAGGTTGTTGACCGCAGAGTGAAGCAATTTTATTGCTGTCAACCCTGAGCTGAACGCCATCAAGGTTAAAGAGTTGCGATTTGATCTTTTGCCGAGAGGAGAAAACGTCATTCAGTATATGAGACGCGTCAAGAATGCTCCAACCAAGTTACTAATCATAGCTTTGTTCTCAAGGACGACAATAAGGAAGATAAGATGATTGAATATATTTCAAGAGCCTTCACCACCTTTAGTGGGAGTCACTTCTGAGCATCATCCGAATAGCCGATTGTTCAATGACATGAATATATAGTCTTTTTTTCTTTTTGTCTTAAAAAAAAAAAAAAAAAAAAAAAAAAAAAAGAGAGAGAGAAAGATGTATTTGCGTGTCTATTGTGTCAAAAGGCTTGTCGAGTGTGCCTGGGAAGGAGACAGAGGAAGGAGGGATCTTCGTCCCGTTGTTTTTTTATTTTTATGACGCTTGGGACATCCAAAAAGAAGGACGACATGAACAGACTACTTTTGTCTTTTGTTTATGAAATCTCCTGCCACTCTTTGTCTTCTGTCTTCCAGCCGCTTGGTTTTTTTACAATATAACTTTTTTCTATTCATTTAGCCCATTCACCGATTCTTTTTTTTTTTTTTTTTTTTTTTTTTGACTTTCCATGGTAGTCATGGCTATCAGGGTTAACAGCGAAATGCTCGAACTCTTCTTTTTTAGTACTCGGGTGTCAAGAAAAACAAAGTCTGTGGAAAGAGTAACAGAAGCGCGTGCTTCTGTATGTTATATATTTTCACCTGCTCATCATTGTCAATCTTTCCCGGAGATGGACCCAATTACGCTGCGTTTCTGTATCAATATCTCCCTAATCTCTTTTTGACATGTGTGTATTTTATGCTTGATAATGTCACAATAAAGTGGAAAAATAGGAATAGATGCTATGTCAAAGATCAATTTGTTCTTGTGTATGTATGTCTGTATCCATTTGAACAAACTTCTCATGACACCCCAGATCATGATGACCTTATTCATCCTTCGGCTGTCGTTGCACCACATAGGCTGCCTAGTCCTACCTTCCTTCCTTTATCGCCATCCAATGGATGCCAAAACGGCCGATCCTCATGATATGTCCAAGGATGTAGCAATGAATGAATTCTCCGGTTACATTGAACAACGGCCAATCTCGGAGTCCTATCTGGACAAGTTGCGCTATAAACAAATCTATGAGAATGTCTATGATACCCACGTCGTAAGTTATTTTGAGTGTAGGAGCAAGATTAGTTTTCACATTTGGGTATCACCTTCTATTAGCTGGTTACTCAGTCCACGACAACTTCTGTGCTATCCACACTGTCAATCTCTATTGGTAAGAGATCTAATGTTGCACGGACCAAATATATCTCGAAAGAGCACTGGAATACACTCAAATCCACCACCAAAGATATCAAGACTGGAATCTCATGGTGACAGGAAGCGATTTAAGGCTTTATGCCGAATACGACCCGATAAAGAAATAACCCCGACGTTGAAGGCAATCACCCTTACTCTAACGTCAATGGTAAATTCTCTCGCTCAAAGTCGTCAGCCCGCCGCGCGCCCAGGCACCCAATAACGATGAAACCAGTTCGAGGGATTTGAAACACAAGTACATAAATTACCATCGCGAAAAAAAAAAAAAAAAAAAAAAAAAAAAAAGTGATCTAAGGATGGTAAACGACATCGAAAACCCCACAGCAGACGACAGAGTTTTTGGAATCCTAGCTGGTGCACTCGAACCAACAGCGAAACGCTTACTCCATCACTCGAAGATCTGAAAACCATTTCTAGAATAAAAAAAAAAAAAAAGAAAGAAAGAAAGAAAGAAAGAAATCCCGAGCCTGAGACCATCAAAAATGCTATAACGGGCGCATGAAAGACCAATATGCTTTGATATGAATGTCGTCTGCTGCGATGAAGTCACTAGCCAGCTTATCACGAAGGCTAGCTTTCTGGGACTCTCAAGTTATAATTTCATAATGGTTGAGGCCACACCGAAGTATCCTAGAAAAATATACTTTTATTTTCTAATGCAACTTGCAAGAAATGTGTATTCATCTGGTTCATCTGAAAACATCCTATTCCAATTATTGCTTACGCAAAATGGCGGATATGGTGATTGTCCTGTAATAGTGTCATCTTTACTTCTTGTCCGTTGTCTAACTCTTTATTACTTCTCCCCCTTTTTGTTTGCCTGTTTCGCCCCTTTGCTTGGACATCGCGTCCCTTCCACCCTCGTCGGTGTGCCGTATAACGCGTTATCGATCAAGCTGAAGACGAACTCTAAAAGATCTTATTTTCACCCAAAATCATGATCTTACGATGCGATTTACTTTTAGACACTGATGGAATTAATCAAGTAGTTTATTTTGAGAGGAGTCGGGGAAATGGGGCAGATCGAAGCATACTTGTCCGTTTTGTGAAATACAGAAATATAGATACCTGTCATCTGGCATATTCTCCATTAGCATGTGATATATCCTGGTCTGGATAGTATGTCCAAGGGGATGAAGCTCAGGATCAGTGTCGGGCCACAAGCTCTTGTGTTGTTCGTCCCCTACCACAGAGTGGAATTTTTTTTTACTCTGACAAGCATTCCAAAGCTGAATCCTTATTGGAGTGATCCGTTAAGATCATCAAGACAACACTTATAAAAAAGAAAAAGTAATTGAAGCACTGGATCAACTAGCATCAAGTAGATCACTTTGTCTACTGGCGCGAGTTATTTTTACTTTTAAAGCCGTCTATTCTGTCTTTGCTTCTTCGCCTGTCACTTTTATCTTTTTTTCGTCAAAAACATCTATTTGTTATGCGTTCATGTATAATGAACATCAGCCTCCAGTACTCGTATGACCTTGCTGAGGGGATCTAGTGCGCATGCTATCTTATGTTTGCCTTGTCTATATTCTTCCTTTGGAATATATCCCTCTTTTTCTAATATACTTTTTTTTTGTCTCCATCCGCTATCCCTGAAGGGGATGGAGGATGGCATTATGGACTGCTAGAGCTAGATTTCGCCATATACTGGCACCCCAACGGCTCATTCCCTCTTCTTAATCGATATTTCTGCTCTCTTTACCTTTTTTTTCTTTTTACCAATTTTAGTTTTATTTTTATATTTTTGTTTGCCCTTCCTTCCTTCAATAAAGACCTTTGCAAATTTTAACATCACTTTAAAGTCCAGACTGGATTACAATGGGCTTTATCAATAACTAAATATTTCCCTGCTTTGGTATCTTTGCAAAGTCTACTTTTTTTTTTTTTTTTTTTTTATTTTTTTTATTTCCGTTGTCGTCTTTTCTGTCAACAGTCTACTCCAATTGAAGGGGTCTCAAGCGCTGAAAGAGGCTGTGTTTTTTCACTTCGTCCTGTCTCGGCATCTTGCTTCATAAGACTATGACCTGCATTTCGTAATGCATTTAGGAACGCTAAAAAGTATCCAGTAAAAAAAATAAATAAATAAATAAAGTAAAATAGAGAACCTTTTTTTTTACAATGTACTATTCTCCTTACATGGTACTCCAGACTTGGCTGCCCAATTGACAATGCTGGAAGGGATGTTTCCCTAACAATAATGATAAAAGAAGTCTTAGAAACATGAACAGCACTTAAAAAGGACAAGTTAAAATAAGAAGGAAAGAGTAAGGAGCATACCTTGGGGTTGTCAAAGTATGCAAACCAGATACGGCATCCTCGACCATCCTCTGTAGGCTGAATCACCACATCCTGTCGATATTCATCCACACGGACAGTACCAGGCTTTTCAGGCATAGCCGGATCTTCTACGCTCTTGCCATTGATACAGACTACACCATTGCCATATTCCTGAATCCCGAGTTCATAGACATAATCGCGAGGCGAGAGTGGCCAAGGAAATTTACTTGTAAAATGCAGTCGATTTGCATCTAGTTGTTTCCAGTTGGCCATGTTCTTGTCCCAGCTTTTGCGATGCTCCAAGTCAGTATATGCACGAAGAAGGTACCGAACAGGAAGATCAGGGTATGTTCCGAGTACTTTGTATTCCTTGAGCGCACTCTTCGCTACCGTACGGCGAAAGACTTTAAAGTTTGAGGCTTCAGTGAAGAGTTCCCAGCTGGCAACATCTGGGTCCTTGAGCTCTAAAAGAGCTGTGTTAACTTGTTCTTCTGTGAACATGACGACGCTTATGGTTTGAAAATGCAGATATAATAATCTGTGTCTAAACGAACTGCTTTTAATCTTGGTGGTCGAAAAGAAAAAGGAGAGGAAGAGAGAGGGGATGAAAATCTTTGTGCGGAAGAAGGAAAAAAAAAAAAAAGCAAAAGACCCTGCCTTAGACAATGTATATAAATATCCATACCGTCTTTCATCATCATCATCATTTTGAACCTTCTTTCCATCTCTCTCTTTCAAATTGTGCTTCACAGTGAGCGATGGAGGCGACAGGAACACTGGAGCTGCAGTCTCTTTTGACAAATAAAAAAAGAGGAAGAAGGGGGGGGAAGACTACTAACCAAACGTTAGCTCCCTCCCAAACAAAAGAGCAATCAAAATAACGATGATGCAAGTTGCTTATGCTTATTCACCTATTTTGATACATCAACCCTTTTTTTTTTGCCTTTGACTTTACTTCACACTCAGAGGGACTTGCTCCGCAATGCTGGAAAACCTACTGTCTATTTTGTACATATCCTGTGCATGCGCCATAAATCGTAGAAATGGCTGGCAGCGACGACTACAAGATATTGAATCATTACTTCTATTCAAGTTTGAAAGCTTCATTACGTCCAAGACGTTATTTTTCACTAGAAAATTGGCCTCCACCTTCATCTCTTGACCATAATTATTCTTCACGTACAAACATGAAGGTAAATCTGCAAATCCACAAAAATGAATAAAAATACCTACCTCTCTGGAAGTAATTAGAAATAACTCTGCATAGAGAGGTTATGCAATGTCACTCTTCTATGCATTCCATCTCTTTTTGCAATGGTTTTTGGGGCCGCTTAATGATGAACAATACAAACTTAGAAATGAACCTTTTGCTGTTTTGGATAGGGTTTAATAGTGTGGATGATAACTATCCAACGCTTTGAGTTGATATTAGACAATAGTCGAGAAGGGGGGTTTTTCTTTGCCTTCTGCCTAAAAACATGGCTTCCATGTCGACATTTTGAAGCATTACCAAAATTGAGGACATGCGCATCACTATTTGCTTAGTAAAAGGTTGTTGGTTGTTGAAGTGTCTAATCCAATGTACAGATGATTTTCACCAAATAAAGCTCAGCAGTAATAGTAAATCACTGCGATCAAAAAATATGTTATTATGTCTCTATACCGTTTCTGCTACTGGATTGAAGCTGGATGCCATGATTAAGAAGCTACAAGTTACAGAGACCTTGGGTAGTGATTTTTTTTTTTTTCTATTGGAGCTGAATAACTGAAAACAATGTTATGCTATTGAGTAGCACAAGGACCCGCATTGAACTTGTTGCTGATCTATAACTTATATCTCTATACAGTAAGTCAATAATGGTATACATGTATATCAGACAGTAAATTCTATTGAATGTATATTCCTTGAATGCAAATTTCGCAACCATTAAACGTAAAATATATTTTATACACCATTCGTAAGAACAAAAAAAGAGACCAAGATTTACAGAACATATTAATACTTGATCTTGCTCGCCGTAGAGGGATATTGAAGGTATATTATCTATTCTTAAGCTCAAGATAACTTTGTAGGTTGCTGGGTATACCAAGGCGAGAGGTAAAAAATATTTATTTGCACCAAGCAGACATGTAAAATGTATCCAACTTTTTTTTATTCATCTACACTAAAATTATTGAATCCTGTTGACACAATGACATAACACAAACGATGTTGAGGCGAGATACCAAAAAGTAAGATTATTATCATTAAAAGGAGGTTAAGTAACCTGCAGAAATACGCCCAATGTGGGGGTCGAACCCACAACCTTGAGATTAAGAGTCTCACGCTCTACCGATTGAGCTAACCGGGCCAATTAGATAACTTCGATAAACTTAATGACTTTATGGATAGATATAAATCATAAGCCATCATGCACGTGACCCAGTGAAACTTCTAGTTTTCCGGCTTGGAGTCGGTAATAGGGGCTCAATCGTCACGCCCAAGGGCTGAGTAGTATACTTGTCAGGGTACCCCCCTTGTGTAGCCCAGGGGCCGGGTTCGAGTCCTGGTTAAGGCACATAAAGTGAAGCAAACATGTGCCAGGCCAGGGATCTGCTTGAGTTTTTATATTTTCTCTCCGAGACAGCCTAGTGTTCTCCGTTAAGGCTGACACACCGCACATCTGGAGATGTCCAAGGACGGTGGAGACTCAGGCCGAGAAGTGGAAAGAGATAATCTAAAATGTGAATATGATAGGGGAGAGGACATGGAGGAAAGAGTTGAAAGCAGTGCAGGAGCAAGCACAAAGGGCCAGAGAGAGAGGTGTAGACCCACCAAGGACAAAAGAGCCAACTTTTACTGCGGCAGAGGAGGACTACATTTGGGGAACTCTGGAGATGCATATCGTTGGTGTGCGAGAAGTACAGTCCTCCAAAAAAGTGTTAGCATGTTTGTCACTTTTCTGGTTTTTCTCTTCTATCTCTTCCATATTACCTGCGTTTGCCCTGAAGTTAAATGTATACAATCTGGTATATCACTAGAGCCTGTATCAGGTTTCAGCTTTAAGTAAAGGCGGTTTAGGCTGCTGTTATAAACTTTTAAAATTGCGCCTTCCATTCTAACACTTTTTTGAAAAATGACATCTCGAACTTTATTTCTTCATATTTTCCGCTTTAATAGTCTATGTTACGTCCTGAGGCTAGGGAGTGTACCCAAATGGAGCACTCCCCTTTTTATTCATAGATCAGAGCAATTAGTGACGGCTATGTTGGAGCCTATATAAGGCTCCGACCTAGCTAAAATAATAAACAACTTTTGATCTCCTTGACTTCCGATTTACCATAAAACATTTCAGTCTATATAGCCTCCTTTGTTGTCATAGAGCTTCCTTATCCTCCTGGGCATGCTTTCATACAGTCCTTGAATTTCTTGTATATCAATCTTGCACCATATGTCTTGGAATCTCTCCCACAGTTCGTCGATGGATTTCGGAGCTGTTGGATAGTCTTCAAGCCCTCTCTTGACGCGCGCCCAGATGTTTTCTATTACGTTGAGATCAGGAGAATTTGCAGGCCATTTCAGAAGCTTGAGCTTGGCCTTCTTCACATACACTATCATGCAATACTGAAAGTATAATTCATTCCCATGTCCATTTCTTTTTCTCATTCCTAGAAACCGTATATGCATACACCACTCACACTTTGGTTTAATAAAGCTCCCGTCTTCTTCTACGTCATAGTTATGCGCTGTGGCATTAGCTTGTCTCATTTAGAAAGTTAATGACTTTTTTGTTCATGCAGGTCTCTCTTTCAGTTTTGCATGTGGTCTCAAATGTTGCCCATGACAACATCTGGTCGTCATTAAATGCGAATAAAAGAAGGACTTTCTCTCTTTCCTTTATGAACACTTGCTTAACTCTCTCTTAACTACACCTTCACAGAGTATGAGACCCACTCCACAAAGGAAAGTCAACGAAGCCAGGAGGTTAATGATGGCAGGCATGTCTACTAGAGAAGCTGCTTGTCAAGGACTGACAGGACGATTGCAAGAGAAGGTAAGTGATTTAGGAACAAGAATGAACCTAGGAGATTCAAGAATAGTTTTATTGCAGACTGAGGTTTACTATGTTACAAATCTATCATATTTATACTTGTTTGACTGAAGCGGAGACGCGCTTCAAGAACTCTAAATAAAGCTTACTCAAATATTTCCTAAGGACTTTTACCATATGCGGAACTCCAAGTGTTGAGTTAACTTAATACACAGGATCCGAGGAAGATATCTGGTGCAATCTTATTTCAAGGTTCCTTGGCACTATAAGTCTTGGTTATTGGTTTATAGCTCTTCTAGAATCCTTGGAGCTATTCACGGAGCTAGAAAACTAGGAGACGCGACTTGGCTTGACAGGCAAACTATGCATGGAGGAATGAGTGAAGGAAATGAGCGGAACAAATTAATCAAGCACACGTGATCTTTTTCAGATTCGAATCAGACAAAAGTCATTCATCAATTCATGAGCTAGACATTGCTTGCTGTTCGTGACACTGCTGCTAGTGTCGGTATATCACAATGGACGGCCAACAAGATCTATGCAAAGAATAAAGAGTACATGCCAGTTAATAAAGGTGGTCGACCAAGGAAACTACCTATAGATATCACGCAATATCTTAAGGTGAACATGAAACGAGGTACACTCAAGTCTGCAGTTGAGGCCACCGTCAGAGCCAACCAGCTCATACCAGCGGCTGTTTCTGAGACCACCGTTAGACGACGGCTCAAGGAGTTGGGATTGACAGCAAAGAGGCGTGTACGTAGGCCAGCTCTACGGCGAAGACATATTAAAGCCCGTTTGCATTTTCTCAACAAGTATATGGAATGGACTCTGAAAGATTGGAAAAAGGTTATTTGGTCAGATGAATCGAAAATAAACCGAATCTGTTCTGATGGCGTACAGTGGATCTGGGACGACACTCCGGGACGTCTCACTCGCAGGTCAGTGCAAGGCACTGTCAAGTTTGGGGGTGGTAATGTTAAAGTGTGGACATGCTTTTCATGGTACGGACCTGGATACATTGCAAAGATTGACAATAATATGGACGCACAACTTTACATCAAACTACTGCAGGAGGATCTACAGATGTCCCTTGATGACTGGGGGCTAAGTTAAAGTGATATCGTCTTTCAGCACGACACGGCGAGGATTGTTAGGAAGTATTTGAAATCAGTACATCTAACAGAAGAGGAAGGTACACTTCTAGAGTGGCCAGCACAATCCCCTGACCTCAACCCTATTGAACATGTGGGCAGAATTGGATAGGCGGCTCTCTAGATATCCGGAGCGAGCTAAGAGTTGTGATGAACTATGGGAGCGAATATCTGTTGAATGGTATAGAATCCCAGTGGACTTCTGCCGCAAACTCATCATAGGTATTCATAAGAGACTCCAAGCTGTCAGTGACGCCCATGGTTGGAATACTATCTATTGATGTAAAGATATGGCTTACAAAAGAATAAAGATCTTCGGCCATCGAATGAGCACATGCAAAACTGAAAGAGAGACCTTGTAATAAAGTCAGACTAGAGGAAGACTAGGTAACTAACCAGTTGGTGTGCAAGGGATCAAGAGAGGTACGTGGGCAAGGATGGAGGAAGCAAGTATAGTAAAGATAAGGTGTTTATTGCTACTGATTTGATATGGTACTACTAGACTATTTATATGTTTTGGTTGAGGTGACAGAGTCATCCTCGTTTGATGATTGATTACTAATCGAGGTCTTGGCATCTGAAAGGGTACTCGCTTCGCGCTTGTCTTCTGGAATACCATTGGTCAAGTTAGGGTCATGCGGATGAGTCATCTGGTCTTGCTGCGGATTGCGCAGCATTTGTTTGTTTGCGTTGGACACTCGATTACATTTAGGTTCGGCATAGACTCTTGGCGTAATGATGTCATCTATTTCCCAATCTCCGTTATCGGTCCAGGTGAGTGACCATTGTTTACATGACTTGCACATTGGATAGATGGAATTTCTAGAAGATCAGAACTTAGAGATTAGCTATCTCTGACAGACCTGCATGAACAAAAAAGTCATTAACTTTCTAAATGAGACAAGCTAATGCCACAGCGCATAACTATGACGTAGAAGAAGACGGG